>NW_009735989.1:35684-44928 GCF_000703405.1 Apaloderma vittatum | reverse complement strand
GGAATGTTACTTTAAACTCTTCTTCTCCTACATGTGGTATGTTTTTAGGTCATACAAACACCTACTACACTCAGATCTAACTTAAGCCACTGTCTTTGTGAACTGCTCATTGCACGTGTATTAACTTGAGATTAAATTAATGCAGACCAGGACCCAAGAGTCATTTATAATATTGTTTGTTCCCAAGAAAAAATTATTTTAAGTTAAAGAGACACTATTTTCAACATTAATGTTGGAAAGATGGACCTACTGCATCTTCTAGTAGTCTGTTCATCTGAAATTATCAATACTACCACACTGTAATTCTGATCTGTTCTTTCTACAAAGACTCTGCACTGACCTCCAGAAGATCCCTGTTCAGCTGTACTCTGATCCTTCAGTCACTTCCTTCAGCCACAGGACTCTCCTACACATCCAGAGGCCTCCTTTCTAATCAGATTACTCATCACAGTAATCTAAAATCCACGGAAAGTAGTAGGCATTGTCCAGGCTTTGTACAGGCTTTGGATCGGAGCACCATGCTGGCAGCAAAACCTGTGTGACATATCTGACAGTCTGGACAAATCTCTCTTGTAGCTCTTCCAAGGGAAGAGAGATCCAATGGCTCCTTCCAGGGGGATTTATTTCTCACTCCTCCTAGTAAGATGTTTCCTACTGCGTAGGCTGCACTAAATATAGTTGAGACCTCAGTGTTTAATCATAATGCACAATCATCCACAACACACATGGGCTGCTACTACATGTTGTAATTGCACACAAAACACAAAACCCAGCAACTGCAACATTTTTGGTTTGCCTTTCCCTTCAGTGTCCCTACTTCTCTCACATTTTCACCTTCAAGCAAAAACACTAAGTACATCAAATACTGGCTATTCCCCAGGATTTATTTTTTTTAAAATAAATCAGATTTTCTGCTGTTAGAGCCCCTTTCTCTCATCTCCCTCCCTCTGGCAACAGCAACTGCGAGTGGAAAGCTGATACACCAGAGCAGGTTTCCTGCGGCTAAGCTCGATGCCAGCCACTGTTCTAGCAGCACGTGCCAGCTCCACAGTCAGCGCTTTTGAATGTTTTCCCTCCCTCTGTGGAGACAGCTCTGAAGAACCACTTGCTCTCCGTACCCATCAAGGCTCCAAAAGCCTTCTGCTGCTGCCACAGTAACCTAATCGACAAGTCAAAGATACAAGCTCTCGGCAAACAACCAAATCTCCTTACCAGCCTCCTGGGTGAAGCCGCTTCCCACCATCTCTTTTTCCCTTCACCTTCTGTTGAAAAACCTTCGAGAGTCTTGCCAGTGCTGTGGAGGCATTTGTAGCTTTCCCCTCACTCACTGGTCAGAATCTGGTTCCCGTAAAGACCTGTAAGATTGAAAGGAAAATAAAAGTCACACTGGAGAACTTTACTCTGCTCCTTCCCTGCCTCTCTGGAGAACCTCAACAGCATCCATCCTTCTGCAGCATGAATTCTCTAGGTTCGGAGGGGAAAACCTTCTCTCATTTTGGAGCTCTTGCAAGGCTGGTTGCTAAATCATGGCCAGCACGCTGGCTTCAGATTGAGGGAAGAAAGGACTTCAGACAGAAGGGAAACTTCCAACACTTTCATCTGTGCAGGTGCACTTTAATGTTCATTATCTTTCTTACTTATATGTTGTTGTTGTTGTTGTCTGTCTCCTTCCCCACAGATTCCCTAGAGATTAAGAGAGCTACAGATCACGTCCCACACATGGTGACTGATAGTGCAGTGAGACCAAAATTCAAGCATTCATATCCGGATCAACATTTTGACTTTCCAGTTTTAAGCTCACCTTAATTACTGCACAATAAGCAGGAGGCCTTATACTGCAGGGATTTAAGACAGTAAAGATTCATGTTGTGTCTCAAGTTGATTTACGTATAAGTAATGTTTTATTTACTTTAGAAAATGAGTATTTTACTCTATTTAACACTGAAGGGGGTGATGTAATTTTTAATTAATTTACTGGTTTGGCTTTTTCAATGTCAAGGAAACAAATGGAGCAATATAAAAATAACAGCAGAACAGCTAACATGGGGGTCTATACAGTAACCATAAAAGGAGCACTTTCAGAGCACTTGCAAAGTTCCAGCCACATGATTCCCATTAACTGTAATGAGCACTGGACAGATAAATTCACACATGTTGCTTTGAAGATATATACTAAATTGGCCTCATCTTTGTTAGCACTAAAGGAATACTGATGCTACACAATATAAAATAGAAATCTTTCAATTTGCCCCCTGCAATTTTCTTCATTATCCACAGAATTCTCCAGTAGCCAGTCATACTGCACATTCATAATCTTTCCAGTTTTACAGACAGTTAAAAATATGAACTATAGCACAACAGTCAATCTCTGCAGAATATAGTGTTAAAATGCTCCTTTGTTTAAAACAGGCCCAGCTAGTTGTGCTCTGAAGCACATCAAAGGCCTGAACAAGTGGAACAGCACAGGGAGAAAGCTGCTGCTGTAGAAGCCAATCCATATTACCTTGCCAAACCCGTAACTGCTGTGTACGTACATTTGGCTTGATCTTGTGCTGCTTTGAAGTAAAGACATTGGCTTCAATTAATCCCAAAATGACCCCAAGTTATGTGCTTTGGAAAAATAAATAAATTAAAAAAACCCAAAGGAAAAAAGCCCAGGAACAATGGGAGCTCCCTGCTTTTTATTTCCTTCCTTTTCCCCCCTTTCTCTTCTTGGTTCTTTCAGGAGACGATTTAGCATCCATGGACGATAAGCAAGTAACTCCCCACCAACATTCCTCAGACTTTCACTGCTCTCTGCTGCAGCAAGAGCTGCTGCCTGTGGCTTGAAACATGGCAGGGGGGAGACAAAAAATACTCTGCACGATCCAATGCAAACAACTGCAAATCATTAAGACGGAACCCAAGAACCTGTGGATCCAAACCTGTTGCTTCAACTAAAGGACTTTCTAAATGAAGAAGGATTTACAGATGTGACACGAGCGAGCCAGCTACCAAAAGGGAGCAAAGGGCTGTACTGTTCTTAGGGCTGACAAATGACCTTGTGACCATCTTTCTACCTTTCATTTTCATCCCAATGAGTTCAATGTTCCTGAAATTATTCATTTCAGGCTTTTACAGAGAACACACAACAACACTGCTTGTACCCAGCTAGTCGTACTGAAAAATCTATATGCTACTTTGCCTAATGCTGCGGGAAAAAAACTCCCAATCCACATGCAAACGTTGCATCCTTCGAAAGATAAACCAAACAAACTCAGCCCAAAGCACCGGAAAAAAACAATCCTTGAAAGCTTTTCATTTCTGCTATCGCAACATATGCAGCCTGAATTACTGGTTCTGGCCTCGAGTTTAACATCTGTGCCAGAGAGTGCCCTGAGAGAAGAGCGGGTGCTCTTGTTCAGCATGGCACCTTTGCAAGAAAAAAAAATGGAAAGAAAAAAAGTGTTTTGTATTTTAAAACAAGTAGTAAAAGTGAACACGCCTGAGGTTTCCCTTTGCTGTATCTCACATCCAGCAAGGTGAAAGGCACATTCCTTGGGCACCAAGTGCCAACAGCGCTGCCCTCTCCCACTACAGCTAAGGCAGGCAGCAGCAACAACAACTGACTAAAGCTTTCTATTGGTTTTCCTGAATAGATTTTCCTTATTTTTTTTGTTTCCTAATGTAATGACATCTTTGTGCTATTCCTTCTGACACATCAGATGTAAACATTGGTGAACCAGACTCATATTTCATAGTTTCCTTCAAATCAAAAGACTGCTGAACTCTAAGAGTTATCTCTGTGTCAGCACATTCCCTCGAGGGCAACATTGTCTTTTTCCCTTGTCAGTTAATTTGTTCATTGCAACACAAATTTATTGCAAGCACTCTAAGTCTTAATTAGTGCTCTTTAGTTGCTGTTTCCCATAGCTGCTGTGTCTCAGTATCAAATGCTGAGGAGCAGAATTGAGAAGAAAATTCATTATAGCCATGGCTTTTAAGCCACGACATAAGTACCTGGTTGCAACACACACTTGCAAGTAACCTTAAGCCCTGAAACTAAAATATTTACACCTGAAAAGAAAAAAAAAAAAGCACCAAACATCCTTTAATTATATATGCATAGACATAACCTTTCCCAAAACAAGTCTCCATGAGGCCAGGGACATTTCAATTTATTAACACAGAAGGTCCTCCTGGTTCTGTCAACTATTGATAGAGGCAACTTCATTTTACAGTTTCCCCAACAACACACACAATGTTAACAGCACATACCTACGTTGCCATTGACTCTCCTACCAGCAAACTGTTCCAAAACTTCTACTCTAAACTGCCCTAAATGCTAGAAACCTTTTCATAAAAAATGTCTAAATGGGTTTGTCAATTCATGCACCCTTAATCTTGCATCACTTTTATCTATAACATTTGAGATAAATTTCCTCCTGTGCTGGCCTTCTCCCCCGACATACTACAGCCAGTGGTTGCACCTGCAAATCAGTGCTCATTCTGCAAGGCACAACAAGCCCAGCCTTCTAGTCTCTTCTCAAAAGTCAAGCTCTCTGATCCTCCTGGTAGCCTTCTCTGGAGCTGTTCCTATGTTAATTCATTTTTCTTGAGTACAGGTGACCAGACTTGAGCACGGTATTGCAGACAGCCTCACACGACAGCAGTATAAACACCATGGTTGTACTATCAATGACCCACTGGATGTACTATAGAAATGCTCTGGTCTTCCTCTTCAGACACTTCCAAATTACAAGACTCACTTTGAAAGTGAAATCCTTATTACCAGCCCAAATTACTCAAATTTTATACTAATGTATTTCACTGGCTATTATTTCAGTCCCTAGAACCACCCCCCATTATGATGTTTTACTCCTTTGCCCTATTTGACAAAGCTCCCCAACATCACATTGTCAGTAACGCCGGTAACTTCTGATTCATTCCTGTTGTAATTACAGTCAGGCACACGCTGTTCAGGGAGGTGTTCCAGCTTAATCTCCCCCCAGCCCAATACCTCCCTTAACATCAGAAAATGGGGTTGTTTTCTAGCTGGTTCCTTGAACAAAATTCCAGCTTAACTCATTATTTCCCACATGGCTCTCTAGGGCTCTTTTTTTTTCCTACTGAAATCCAAACAGATTAGATCTTAGAGACTCCAAAATCCCTTCATGGCTTTGAAAACAACACCAGCAAGACCTTATCGTTAATGCTATTTTGTTTATTTCAATTACGCACTTTGTTGCATGTTAGAAGAAAACAGTCTTTTGTATTTCTCTGCTCTTAGGACACGACTGAGAGCTCTCTCCTTAATGAATCTTGGCTCTGCAGGTCAGGAAGCTCAGGCATAAGCTGGAAGTAAATCAAGCACTTTTTCCACTATAAAAAAATGTTCTGCTTTCGGAGCTCTGCTGCTTTTGGTCAAAAGCTCCAAAATTGCAATGACTGCCAATGAAAGGTTTTAGAAGAATAGGGCAATTTTTGATCCCAATGAAGTACAGCAGACGGACAGAGTGGGAGCAACCATTACCCACTGGCTCACGCCTTGGCAGCTGCAGGACCCCTTGGAGCTGCAAGCAAAAAGCCTGCCCTGGATTAGAGTAATTTATATGATCTCAAAGTGCTTGAAAACTTGACTCTGACCACTTCCATCTCCTTCCTCCTACTTATGTACACTTAATTCCTAAACATCTGCATCCATGGAAGGGAAATACACAATGATTTGGCCTTGTGTAAAACACTGGTCTAACCTGCCTGCCTTAAGACAGCCGAGCTACAACAGAGGAGCAGACGTTGCGTTGCGGGATGCTCAGACACGCTGTAGATTTACAGGAGCATGGTATGACGTGGGGTTTTTTTGATGCCCCACACACTAGCCTGCATCACACAGAGCACCGATGCTGCCAACATCCACGATGGCTGAGCCCGACACGACTCACACAGCCCAAAGCGGGGGAAAAAAACAGACAAGTTCTTGGTCCATGACTCTGCAGCACAGGACTTGCATTCCATACTCCTCCTTCTCCACATCCACGTGCATAAGCAATACCTGCAGTGCCTCTCCTTCCAAACCTTGTTGCCATGTGTTGCTTGTGTGTGACAGATTCCTGAAACCCAAAGCACAGCTAAGGATCTCACTATGCCAGGCTGACACAGCAAAGAACAAGAAGATACAGCAAGCATAATTTCAATCAATTTTGAAAGAAATTGGAAAGAAATTCAAATTAGCCTAATAAAAATACATAACCATTGGTAAAAACGTTTTCAAGTGGTTCTACATCTCAATGCTTTAAAACTGTCATAGGAGAACTATGTTAAAAAAGTCAGATAAAGGAGCTGATGTGCGAGCTTCTCTGACTGCATCTTCTACAACAGCAGAAGAAACCTCAGTCTGAGAGCAGTAGAGGCCAGCTTGACACGTCCCTTGGGCTTACTTTACTAAATGGTTTATAGATGCGGATTTTTGGTTACGTGCCTTGGTCTACAAGACAGAATATTTCCTGAGATTTGTGAAGTATTTTGCATGTATGGTTATGCTTTTCCCATTAATTTTAATATGTTGCTGAGGAAATGCGTAGTTTACCAATCACATCATCATCAAAATCCTTCTTTCCCCAAGCACAAATTTAGTAAATCATACCTGTAATTTCATTCTTAATCAAGAGGCCCTTGAGTCTGACTCCTGAGACTCACTTTATGGATTTCGTTATGCACAGTATGAAAATGAAGCAGAAATTCTAGACTACGATCTGCTCTGGGTTCATGGCCTCATCTTCTGCCTTTCCACCATTATGAATCTAAAAGAAAACACTATTTGGTAATCATGTTCCAGTTGTTTAAGAAATGAATTTTCAGTGGTCCCTATGGAAAGCTGCTGGAGGAAATCCTAGTAAGTCCTGTTTGATGAAACAGCTTGGTGTGAAGGAAGAAGACTTTGAGTACAAATGCCAAAGCTTTCTGCAAAGGGATACAACAGGATACTCTTAGGTCCAACACTGCAATTCAAAAAACAAAATCCTGGTGACATAATTACTTAGGAAAGTCTGTGTTCTACTAACACAGTCCAGAAAAGGAAACACTCAACATGCTAAAGCAACTGGTTTCCATGATTTGAAGACACAAAAGAAAAGTGTAAAGCAATAGGTATGGAAGTATGTGTGTTTTGTATATGTAAACTTCTAACCACACCAACATATGTGACAGCACAATATGGTAAGCACATTTAGTATGATTAAAAAATATTCTGCCACAAATCTAGAATGGTGATCTCTTTTATTAGGAACACCTGAGTAAGAAGATTTTCAACAAATAATTAAAGGTAAAACATCCTGCTTTTGAGAACGGCACATATGTTGGAAATTGCCCCACATAAATAACCTTTCCAAGCAGCAACATGAATAAAAGTAATCAGGACCCTAGCTGTGCGGAGTACAAAGTGAACGTTTTAATACAATCAATAATCCCAAGGTAAAGAGATAATGGCTACACAGCAAGACTGGGTGGGATATAGATTTCAGGTTACAAGTCAACAAAGATGTAATAACTCATCCCTGCTGCAGCATATCCCTTGGAGGCCTGCTTGCAAGCTCGTTCACCACCCAGGGATATTCTCAGGAGCAGATCAAAACCACTGAAGGATGATTCTGTGTATGTGCCGTGGGATAGAGAGCAGAACATACAAGTCAAGTGGCTTCCTGGACACAAATGCCTTATAAATACGAGCAAGTGAGGCGATACATCACAACATGGCTTAAGGCTCTGAACCTGAGAAATTCAACCCCTGCAGCAACGAGGTCTCCTGTTCTCACCCAAGAGTTGCCTCCACTAACCAGTGATGAGAGCAACACGGTTCACACAACAGCCTCCTTATGCACCCATCACCTATCAGCGGTACCCATAGACCCAGCCAGGACCTGGCACATATCTTGGACTTGAAATTCAACCAGCACTTGAAGCCAAACTTTGTGAAATGTTGGTCTGGTACATTTGATTCCTCACAGTACTGTTCCTTCAAGCGATACAGCAATCAAGTCTTCTAAAACATTTGCCAGAAATTGTGAAAAGCTTCCAGAGCTTTGTGGCAATTTCAGTTCTTATGGCACAGGTATAAAGCTTTTGCATTTAAGACTCTGCAGGGCTGGCAGTCGACACCAGAACGAAGAGTAACTACCCCTGAAGACATGTAAAAACACTCCTTCTGACTCAACACATCTGAACACAGCGGATACTTAGCAACACATCTCTGTTTTTACAATACAAAAAAAAAATTCTTGCATTTTACTGCATGTTAACTCTCTCTAGAGTCTAGACAGAGCTGGAATCTTATCTGGTGTGTAAAGCACTGGTTGAATTGTTAACTGAGTTTTTCAGGGAAAATTCTTTCAACTCCACACACCTGCGTGTTTCACTTCCCATTTTCTCCACAGGTCACATTTTCTGCAGCTGCTACTGCTGCCCCAGAGCCATTTCAGACTCCATTCCCGCAGCACCCATTTTCAGCAGCTGTGACCAAACCATCTGGCTAGGCAGGGATTCAAGGACATCGATGACTCTTCCTCTGCCAGTGCCCTGCTAGAGATGTGTAAGGCCTGGCAAAGCACTTAGCCAGCGTTCCTGCCTGGAGAACAGCTCTCTGCCCCAGATCACTTCCAATGATCTTTCCTCAAGAGGAGCACAATTAATGGGCATCATTTAAATTTCCCGTGGAGTTACATCAGTTAGTGCTTCTGTACCAGCAAGCCAGGATTGAAACATGGCATATGTATAAGAAACACAACACGAATAACAATAATTTCTTAATATATTTTTCCTGTCCATTAATGGGAAACCAGGATTTATACTAAAGCAAGAACAAACAACCTCCGTTGGACGGAATTTTCACTGAGCACAGGAATTTATACAGATTGTTGTAATCTCCTTACATTTGAGAGCTTAAAAAAAGAAAATCAAAATAAATCACTTGCTTCTCCCTTATGAGGAAAGGCTGAAGGAGCTGGGTCTCTTCAGCTTGGAGAAGAGAAGGCTGAGGGGTGATCTCATTAACATGTATAAATACAGCAAGGGGGAGTGTCAGGAGAACGGAGCCAGGTTTTTTCCAGTGATGTCCAATGACAGGACAAGGGGCAATGGGTACAAGCTGGAACATAGGAGGTTCCAAAAAATATTAGAAAAAACTTTTTCACTGTGCAGGTGCCGGAGCCCTGGCCCAGGCTGCCCAGGGAGGGTGTGGAGTCTCCTGCTCTGGAGACTTTCCAACCCGCCT
>NW_009735989.1:7170-35657 GCF_000703405.1 Apaloderma vittatum | reverse complement strand
GGAGGCTCGTCCACGTCACGAGGAGAAACTGCTTCCCTGTGCGGGTGCCGGAGCTCTGGCCCAGGCTGCCCAGGGAGGGTGTGGAGTCCCCTGCTCTGGAGACTTTCCAACCCGCCTGGACGTGTTCCTGTGCGATCTGCTGTAGGTGATCCTGCTCTGCCAGGGGGCTGGACTAGATGATCTTCTGAGGTCCCTTCTAACTCCTGACATTCTGCGATTCTGTGATATATGAGACATAGTAAAACAGTTTACAGAATGTTTCTTTTGATTTTGCAGTAATAGCTCATTTCATAAACTAAATTATAGATTTTTGTAAAAGATTTTCCTCTTGTGATTGAAGATGGCAGTCAAGATGTCTGCCTTATCCAGATCACCTCAAGCATATCATAGAAATCATGGAATGGCCTAGACTGGAAGGGACCTTAGCGATCATTTTAATCCAGCCTCCCTGCCGCCAGGGATGCCACCTCTTTGACTACATCAGGCAATACATGGGGACTGAACGGGAATCGAACCCGCAACCTTGGCATTGTTCGTGCCATGCTCAACTGACTGAGCTAACAGGCCAATCACCCCTGCATTGCAATAAGATGCACAGTTCCTTGTGACCATTCAGGTACTTTCCAACAGAATGATTTCTACTACTACAAAAAAAAATCTTATTTGATTAATTTGACTAAAATTCTGATGAAAACCAGGCAGGTTTCCACTAGAAAATTACTTCATTTCCTCACAGCTCTGCTGCAATCATCCCAGCAGGCTGGTGGAAACCTGGGGATAAAGAAACTCTGCGTCCTGAACTCACAGACTAGGAAATCTACAGGCCAAGTTTGTAAGGCTCCCTTGTCAACTCGGTAAATCACCAGGCAAACTGCCTTGAATTTACAGTAACCCCACTGTTTCTAGATTCTCCAGCTCCTTAGCAGCCTTTTAGCAAGCCTTGACTCCAGGACTCCCAGCTTTCTGGGTTTTAAGCACTCTAGGAGTTTTGTGAAAGCCTGGAAACACTTATTAAAAGAATACATAAATTTGCAGAAGGAACTTTCTGCATTGCCATTCTGCAGGAAATGTTAATGCTTCATGTTTTCATGCTATTTGGAATAAGAAACTTACAACTTAAACATCTAGAAAAAAAGGATTTATGCTTTCCAAGGAGTTATTGGTATCTGTTGTCCAGAATGGAAAAAGAGGTCACATTGCTCTGGTTCTTTGCTCAGAGGTCGACAGACTGTGTGCGCAGATGCAAGGCAAAGTCTCAGTGGCTGCTGGTTGTTCTGAAATGGTTGAGCACGTACTAGATGAGGAACTAACTTTTTAGCAAGTCTGCTGGTCACTGTTCATCAGAACACAAATGCATGAGCCGGTTTCTCTGCACTGCGTAACAGGCACGCAAACATCACAGCAATCAGCAGAGTCTGAAAGAGCTCTGCCAGAACACATCTGTTACTTGACAGCTGCGAGTTTCTTCTGTTCCAAACAAAATTAGAACCAAAGGAGACAAGAGTTCTATCACCCTTGTTTCAGAAACTCAGGAGGAAAAAAAAAGAAAAAAGGTTTGTTATTCTCTTATTTCATGACTATCCTTCCCCAAACCTCTGAGAGTACGTAAGCCTGAACTGGCAGAGACTGCAGCGTGTATTTCCCAGGGACAGGAACATTCCCAGCAACAGGAACATTCCCAGCAAATGATTGTAGAGTCTCTAAGAGCAAATCATAACAAAAGGTGGACTGAAGCAGCCTTTGGTCACATGCAAACTCACTTCAGACAACTGGGACTTCTGTATGAAAAACATGAAGTACCTCTAGTCAACCACTTTTCTTTCAGAACAGGAAAAGAGGCGATTAAATTATTAACTTTCATCCACTGCACTTCAATGAAATGGAGTATTTTTCCACAGGAAATCAATTTCATGGAAAATTTAACTGATTGGAATACATCTGTCTCCCACTATGTCAATATCTTGAAGATCCTTATAATCAGCGATTTCACACGAGCATAGCAGTGCAGTGAGTTCAACCCTGGAACATGCGGTCACTGCACAGCACAGAGCTTTGGAGATCCCGGAGCCAGCACAAAATTTCATACATTAGGGCTTGCAAAGGAATCGATATTTATAGAACACTATCTCATTTACAAGTACCTTCTGCTCTGTGCTGTCGCCATACAGATAGCACATACCTACCATCCAGATTCTATACATAAATTCACTGTATTTTTATTCTCCAGACTTGGACCTCTCAGTCTTGCAAAGACACTCAGTTATCAGTATCTGGGCAATACCACAGCAGGACTCCAGAAGTGCTCAGTCTCAGAAAACCATTCAAAACTGGAATACACAGAGACTTGCAGGACCTCGTCTCATAGCTGGAGTTGCTTAAATGTTTTTTTCTAGTCCTGTGGCCCAGATCTGCCAGCTGAAAACTATTACCTATATACTAATTAAAAAAATAATAAATAATCAATGCTTATAATCAACTCATCTGCTTAGGTTTGCAGCCTGATGCTACAGATGTGAACAGCTGTGTGGCTTGACCTGCCATCCGTGCTTGTTTGAAGAAACTAGAAGTACAGAAGCTACAGGTGGAAATCCTTCTTGTAGGCCTTCTTTAGGAGTTCTGCAGTTTACAATGCTCCGAGTTCAGCCTGAGCCTCCAGTTCAGAGCTTGCCTCGTAAAATCCAGATTTGGCAAAGGAAAAAGAGCCTCGAGCTGCTGTAGCTGTAACCAAGGAAATCCCAAGGTAACATTATCGCATACCTTACAGAATGACCCAAACATCTGTTTCAGGCAAATACGCAGCAAGGTATCATGCTGGGACATGGAACGGTGTCTAAAGCACAACTGGAATACACTGAGGTGACACAGGCAAACAAATGTCCTTCGAGCTGTTGGCATGCACTGAACTTACACAAAGCAGCAGGCACTGAGCTGCAAGGAGCTGATGAGAAGCATCGGCTCCTTCTATTGAGCATGTCCATGCATCGTCCTCGGGACTTGTACACAGAGCTACGAAGCCCCACACCCCTGCGACTCCTGGCCCTCTCTGCACATGTCTTTTTCTCAAGTACACCCAGGCACTAAGTCATTTAACACATTGCACTCCCAGCTAAGGGCAGAAACCTGTGTCAACATTAGCCTGCTGGAGAAGTTCATCTGCATTGGAAAGATGCTAACGTACAGAGCTTGTCTACTGGGGGAGGTAGGTCAGAGCGAGTTGAGGGATGTTTTACAGGGTCAAGGTGTCTGGGGAAGCTACAGGCTTCTCTGAAGCACATCCCCTGGTCTCCCAATAAGGGAGTTACTAGATGACTGTAAAGCCTACACCTTTGCCCTGATCACACCTGGATTTGGTGCCTCCAAGTGACACCTTTGAGGAAATCTGTTCCCTTATATCTTGTCCCCAGAGCATCTGCACAGAGGCTCAAGAACAGCATAAATAAAACACCAAGAATTCATACTGTACACTTTTGAGTGTACAAAAGTACAACAAAGCAAAGTAACCAACAATCCACCCAGGCAACTGTGCAAGTTTACATACACGTATAAATATTTACATATTTACAAGTCTCTTTTCCTACTTGCTAGAGAATCCCATAACCTTAATTCACCGATTGCATGGCTACGGCTTGTAAGATTCTCTGAAAACAAAAAGAAAACCACAGCTTCCCCATTGGTTGAATAGCTGAGCACAGCCTGTCATTAGCTAAGAGGGACAAAATAACTGAGCTGATTGAGTCAATCTGATTACCCAGTGCTCCAGCTGATGAATATAAGCTATTAAAAAAGTGTAAAAAGCTATTAGACTATTGAAAATAGTTTTGAACAATAATCTTTGGATGCATTATTTCCATGTTTAAAGAATAACTGGTAGAAGTATGACTGCTAACACAGGCTGCCTGAAAATTCAATAACGAGACATAATGGCCAATTTCTCCAATGTTCCTGTCTAATTAGAGAATTCTACTTCAGCTGAAATCCATTTAAGTGAGCAACATCCACATATTGTAAAGAAAGATTAAGAATACATTAGGTCAGGCCAAGAATCCTTCTGATATGAGTAGGCAATTACAAAAGCTCTCTCTGATTTACCACCTCCACCTCTTTTATTGTATTTTCTGCTCTATCAATACAAAAAAAAAGTAGCAAGAATTGAAATCAATGATAATTCCCCTCCCCACTTCCTTTTTTTTTTTTTTTTTTCCAACTGTCACAATAGAAAACAAATAGAACACTACCAAGAAAACAATAGTCCTGCAAGAAAGCACAAATGTCTGGTCTCTTTAAAATGAGGAGGGAAAAAAAAAAATGTCAGCATGCCCTCTCTATAAAACTATTGGAAAAATATGCTGGAATACTCTACCCAGAGTGAAGGGTGCTTTCCTGTAGCTTATGGAGAGCCAGTCTGCAAAGGTTTAATGTTGAATTCTCACAAAACCAGCCCCACACATACACGTTCATGAATAAGAACAAGCACAAAATGTCCTTTTCTAAAGGCCCTTATCTGACTGTCGAGGACTGCAACAGTCCCACCGCATCAAGTGAAACACAATTATCTCCAGCAAAGTTTATAGACCGAGACTGCTGCCCAGTGCTCTGGGTAAGGAGGTTTGTTTAGAACAAAGGGCAGCCACCACAGCAACAGCAGCAGAGAAGGAAAATGTTCAGAAGTTGGCTAGAAAGCTATCTGAAAACTGATACAATAAAGCCCATCGGAAACGGTTACTGAACGATCAGCTCTGTGAGGCATAAGGCTACACTTGTACATCTCTATAATTAACTCACCTTCAAAATCAATGGAAAGCAGCATGGGAGTTGTAAAACCTAACAATCTTGCAGGGGCAAGAAACTGTTTTCTGTGAGACACAACTGCATCATTTCAGCTTGAGGCAAAAATACAACATCACAAGTCATTAGTATTGGGCAAGTGTACGATGTTTTCTTGTGCTTTCAGAAGGATGTTATTCCTTTTAGTTTGATGTATCAAAGAAAAGCATTTTGGAAGTTCAGTGAATTTACTAACTACTGATGAACTTGTGGCACACACCTATAGTTAAGACAGGGTTCATGGTTATATCACTTGCAGTGGCAAAGCCTCTTAACAATTTACCTTTCTTCCTTAACCGTGACATCGTTAACAAGAGCAAAGAAAAAGTTAGGATTTCAGGTATTTGCAAAGTTTCCTGAATAGTCTTTCATTCCTATTTGGACTGAAACTTCATGTATTCTGAATAATGGAAACAATGTTCAAAGCATACTTTGCCTCCCAGTATTAGACTTGCTTAATGGTCCTTTACTTGTGATTTTGTGCATTAATTTCACAGAAAGGTCTCCTTTAGGGTGAAAAAAAAAAAAGGAAATATGTTTTAACATTTAAAGCAAAGCTAAACA
This sequence comes from Apaloderma vittatum, assembly GCF_000703405.1. NCBI lineage: Eukaryota > Metazoa > Chordata > Aves > Trogoniformes > Trogonidae > Apaloderma > Apaloderma vittatum. Next base: position 30,269 of record NW_009735989.1, on the reverse strand, counting down.
ATACTGTACTGCTGGGCAATTTTCAAAGCCACAGTAAAAGAGGATCATAGGAAAAAGAGGCATCTATTACAAAAACACTACATGGCTTCTTCTCTGTGCTCTACGATTTTGTTAAAATACGCTTTTAATCCAGCCATTTACAGTGACTCTCTCAGTAACACAAAACCATTTAAAATGTGGATTAAATGTTATTTCCTGCTCTAATTGACAGATCAGGTTTGGTGAATCATGACCCTTACATCAGTTTCATAGGAGCTACATTATACTGTTACAAAAGTATTTAGAATATTGGGGAAAACATGTGAAAAATATCCATTTCCTTGGTGGATCACGATTGCAAGAGAATGTCTGCCAACATACAGGGCAGAGGGATGCAGGTTTTGTGGAAATGATGACTAAAAGCAGTGCAAAACACAACAGGCTAAAATTCAATATTGTTAACGCTTAAATTCTCCGCAAAACCTTCCTCATGCTCATAGCCCTACGGATGCATTGAAAGATGGTACCTCAGCCTGCAGATATGCATCATCTGAGTATTTCCAGTGGTAGGTCCATCAAGACAATCACGTTGCACAGAAATCTCTGTCTGCCCACCGCTCAGAATAGAACTTACAAACCAAAGAGCTGTCTTTAGGGCCAAAACCACAGGAAGGTTCTTCCTCTGACATTTCAGTGTCCTCCTGGGGTGGACGGTTGGAGGAGTCCAGGTCTATTTTCAAACCACCCAACTCTTTCTCGAGGGCTATACGAACCAAACTTATGAAGTAGCGCTCAAGCAAAGCTTTCCCCCAAAACAGCATAGTTGGCTTGAAACAAATCCTGGGGCATCCCCACTGCGAGCACTCTGAAATCAGAAAATGAAAATCATGAGATTTCACAGAAAAACACCTCCAATCTCAGCTGCCAATCCCTTCGTGAAGGTTATCTAACTTCACTAGTCACCTGTCTGGCTAGGACACAGTGAGGTGCGATCACTGACGCATTGCCTCAGCCTCCCCAGAGCACAGGGCCAGGCAAGTCAGGGCTGCACCACCAACACGTTCTTCTCTGATGCTGCAGCTTCACCACCTCTTGGACTACAGAAACCAGAAAGCATTGTCCCAGAAGCCCAGAACCAGAGAAGCTAGGGCACTGTAGTGAAAGGTCTGAGAAAGATTCTTGCACAAGACATGTGATGGAGCAGGTCTGGAGAGGTTTTGTTCAATTTGCTTGTATTCCTGCCATTTTGTTTCCTCTAGGAATGCTTGAATACAGTTTCTCACACCACAGTGTCCTTAGTAAAAGTTATAAAGGAAAGAAGAAAAGGATGAAAAAAATCAAATGGCTTGCTTACCTTATCTACATTTGCCATAAAACGCTAAACAAATTCATTTTAAAAGCATAAACAAAGGAGGATAATTCAACTTCCTCAAAAACTGACATCTCTCTCTTCAGACAGCCTGTCAGCATCAGCTGGTGTCTAGCTAACAGTCTCTTTGCCGTGTCCAGGATCTATTCCTCGGGTCACTTGGCTGGGTTAGCTTGTATATGTTCCATTACATCCCTCCTACTCATTCATCTCTGTCTCAGCCATAAAGGGGAAGAGGCAAAAGCGAGATTTTCCTTAAGCTTCAGGAACAAAGAGGAAAGGAAATGTGAATGCCATTCATTTGCTCCAGTTGCGCAGCAACTTCTCTACCTGTAAATCTGTACCAGTCTATGAACATACAGACGATAGAACAAGTAGATACATTAGTAGCACAGGAAAAATAACTTCTATCTGGTGACTCTAGACACAGCCCCGAGCAACCAATATTGGCCTAATTTGCACTGCACCAAGGTATCATGCTTCAGGCACTAGCCAGTCAGCGCTCCACCCCTGCTCCCCTCTTGCTTTGAGGCAGCAAGGTTGTCCCAGCAGCCCCCATGAACCAGTCAGGGACAGGCAGCACAGTCAAGACCAGTTTCTTGCTCATCTATCTCCAAAAAATACTATACAGGTCCACGTACCCACGAACATTTGGCCTCTTATGCTGGATAAAGTAGTCCAGGGTTTAAGAGAAGGTTCCTTGCAGGACCACACTCATCGAGGCAGAATAAGGCAGCACCAGAAGTCTCTACATGCCTTTTAGGTTTGCTGTCCTGAACTGACTTAGAGGTGGGTTTGCTCCAGTAAAACCTAAAGATCAGAGTGTCCAATATCTTTTTTCAGATACTGTGCTCCAGAGCCTAGAAGCTTCCAGGTTATCTAAACTCAGGATTTATTCTGCTGGCTTCTCTGTGTATGCATGCACATGTGCACATGTGCTTAATGCACATATTAAATTTTAAATAGATTGCTTTTAACTAATCACATCAAGTGGCATTTGTGCAATGTAAATATTTGCTTTGTTCCTTCAACGCTCTTTCAATTACACTGAAAATTTCAGAGAAATAAAATTACAGTGGGACGAATATTAAAAGCTGGGGAGGGAGAAAAGCTAGAAACTAAGCTTCAAAGGGAATTCTACACTTTGATTTTAGTTTGCATATTCCAAACGCTCACATTTTGCTACACGGATGTCAAACCAGGAGGTAGGTAATCAAGTAGGTTCCTTTAAGATTTAAAAAAGTGCATTTTAAATTATCAAATCAAACCATAATCCAAGTCTGACAGAAGTAAATGACGTATTACTAGTTCTTCCCTAAACCTCGTTGAACCATCTCTTTTCAACATAGCAGGGGTCTGTCAGCCATGCAGGTCCTTGCCAAAAATGAAGAAAGAATGGCAGCGTTCCCCATCTGCTGATGAGTCCAATCTCGGGAAAGACAAAACACTGATTTTATTTAACTCTGTTCCAATTATTGTCAGGCGATACAAACAGTCATCATGACACAGAGCCAGGTTTATTCATGTGCCCAGCAAGCCAGGCCAGGCATAATAAAGAGATTACACACTCCGTTTGGAATACAGGCAGCTTGGAACGGCTTTTATTAAAGCTTAAAGCATGGGAAATATTGGGTAGTAGATTTAGGTATCACACAATCAAAAATATGTTTGGCTCAAAAACACAACACATGGCATCTTTAGTGAATGAGGGCGACTATTATTACAGCACAACAGGCCTGCCTTTTTCTCCTTGCCAAAAGCAAAGCTTGGAATAGCACAGAGCACATGGCACTTTAAACTTGGAAGAGGGAGACTGGCAAGAGCTTTACAGGGCATGAAGAAAAAAATAAAAAAGAAGCTTTGTAAAATATCTGTCCCCTTGAAAGACAGCTCTTCATGGACCACCACCAGGCTCGGTACTGAAGTGACCTTAGAAGAGAAAGGGCTCTTAACATTAAGAAATGAGAAAAAGGGGCAACAACAGGCCTCAATTTCTAGGGTTCTCCTCCTTCTTACTGGCATGAATTTCTTCACGAGGCACCATCAGGAACATGGGGGGCCCACTCGGAGCAAAGTGGCTGCTGATGTGCTGAGAGCACGCACTGCATTGACCAGTTCTGCTTCGTCATCTCCCTCTGCTACTCCACCTGGTTTGTGTCTCTCTTATGTTCTTGCTGCCAGACCATCTGCCTACCCTGAGGTTGCACAGTGACACATAAGGTGGCCCTGAGTCACAGGGAGGGTCCCAAGGCACAACCTACACAGCAACTAAGGACACAGAACTCACATTTGCCATCTCAGGCTTCCACTTTTTCATAGTCAGCCATCTCCAACATTTACAATTTACACTAATCTGACTGGTCCCAGCAGAACATTTTCTTGCCTAAAAAGTGTTCTTGCTTGTTTATAATAAACACCTTTAGGTCCACCTAATTGTTAACAGCTTCAGTGGGAGAAAACATGAGTTTAAGAACAGACCTACAAAATAAAGGGGTTTGAGGTTTTTTGACCCAGGGCAGTGAGAGCTCAGACTCGTTTGACATGATGATAACGTGTGCCAGGGATGCAGGAGGCTCTGGGCCACCAAGGAACTAAATGGATCTCTGCTTCATGCGATGCCAACTGACTTCAAAGGAATCTCATGTGGCATAGAAAGGTGAGACGCCTAGAAATCACACCATGAGGAAGCCAGCAAGATTCTGTTTGGGGTCCAATCAAATGGATAAAAAAATGCTGATATACAGACAAGTACTACTCCCATTTCACCTAACTTAAACTACTTCTACTTTCCTCAGTAACATGACTGTTCATTCTTTTTCTTTACAACTCTCTGTCCTTTTGTCTGTGTATCAATGTGTGCAGCAACAACCTTTTTTCACTCCACAGTTGCACAGCAGCTTTACTCTGACTGAATCCCTAACAAGACAGGTGAGTGTCTAGACAGATTGAGTCCAGGCAATAAGTATTCCATAAGGCAACAGGATCAGACTTTAATTGGGCTGCAGCTGGAGCACAACGAAGGTCAGAGAGAGCTCCACAGTGATTAAATTCCATTAACCCACCCAGAAGTGCTCAGCCCAAACCTAGTCTATCACGGATTATGACCAGTCAAGGAATTTGCTGCCCCTTTTTGGTTACCGACAGTTAAAGGAAGAGCACTGCTTTCATCCGTAGACCTCAGTGTGAATCACCAAGGTGGGGATGCAGCCTGGGGAGAAAAAGGTACCGAGGTTGAGCAAATGGCCTGATGTCAAAGGTGAAGCCGAGAGGCACAGCGAGGCTTGCAGAAAGGCTGGGAGCTCCACAACTACAGGGACATCCCCTCTCCTCACACACGCACACCTGCGGTCCATCAAGGTGGGAAGTGATGGCAACACCACCTTTAACACCTGAACACAGCAGCAGATTTTGGCTGTTTTTCTCAGCCTGCCGCAGCAGTCAGGATGCAGAATGGGTTCGAGCTGTGGAATATCTTTTGCTGCAATAATTAAGGCATTATAATGGCTTCAAAACTTTGAAATCTGATTCAAGCCAGAAGAGAAAGGCAATCTTACAAACAGGAAAAGGCTAGAGAGCCAGTGGCTGGACCAGCTTTCATGGTTGGCCTGTCTTGGGTCTCATTCTCTCTGCATTCTCCAGTGCCAAGTATTTCTTACTTGAGGGTACCACAGTGGGAAAGGGAAGATCCTTCACTCTGCTGGTGAACTGATCGCCCTGGTAAGTATCACTATATACAGATGAATTAAAAAAATGCTACCCGAGGTGCAACTGTGTAACATCAAGGTTTTTATTCTATCAATCATCATATTTTAGCAGTCCTAGGCAGGTTGCATGATCTCTGGAGTTTCCCTTTGCGCTCTCTAAAAAAAAAAAAAAAAAAAAAATAATTACACGGCAACAAGGGCTGCAGCCAGGAGAGATCAGAACTGAGCATCTCCTGGGTCCTAGCCCTGGGCATTTCTGCTTCAGCTGGAAGATATCTATACTTCTCAAATGTGTGCTGGAACTGAGATGGGAAACATCCTGAAAGATCTGGTAGGCTTAAGAGCTCTAAATTTCCAGGAGAATGAATTTCACCCTAATTTCTCATTTGCAGGAATTATCTTTCCAAGCAGCTAAGTAATGACTGTATCTGATTACAATTCAATTTAATAAAAACCCTGCAGAACACACACATGTACTTGGAACAGAAAAGGGAAATGCTGTTAGCTGAGATCCTCCATTCATTCAGAGCACAACACTGCTGAAACCTGGGCATAAATGTCTCTCACTAGTGCTCACAAGATGGTGTCGTAATTGATGCCAAAAATTCAGCAGCTTTATCATATGCAATTTTTTCCTACTGACAAAGTATTCCATGGAGCTGTATTTCAATTCTGATTCCATATGTCACTTCAATTTCTGATCAGAGCTTGCACATAAAAAAATTACAGCCTGCCTCAATGGACCAATAAAAAAGGATCATTTCTTTTTACATATCAACATTTATTAGTCTCAATCATTTCAGAAATATAATCATTATAGTCCCTTTTACCGAGAAGAGCTACTCCCAACACACACTTGTCTGGGGAGCACCTCTGTACAGATGTTTTTCTTTTCCTTTTATTTCTGAGGGTGAAATGTTGTTCCACAGCAAAATCTGCCATCATACATAATCAAGAGAAAAATTAATTTAAAATGGTTGTTGGTTGGGGATTTTTCCTCTATTCCCAATATTCTGGCTCTTTAATGTTACTATTTATTTCCTCCTCTCTCCTGCAAATAAAATAAATTTTGACTAAAAAGTCAAAGACAAGGGAAGTGTCAAATCAGAAGGAATTACTTGGTTGGCTGTCCCAAACTCTGTATTTCACAGGCCTCTCAGCTGGCATCAGCTGTGTTTAAGCAGAGCACAGCTCACAGCTGGCGACAGCACATATTCCAGAAGCATACAAGGCCCTGGTTGGAAACCATCAATACTTAGATTAATCTTGGTTTTCAGAATCACTGATCTTACCTCTTTGTTCTACACTCTTTTAAGAATCTTCCCAAATTGATCCATTCCTCCTACTGAAAACCCAAGATAGACAGGATGCTGCCTTGAAAAAGACTTTCACAAATTCCGTCAATATTGGTATGAAACCAGAAGAAACAAGGCAGATGTATTGATTTACACATTACAATAACATCTGCTTTTTCTGCATGTGTGATCTCCTATGAGTGGTAATTGGACTTGTAAAGAGAATCTAATATTGAACCTGTAAGTATTACCAGCTCGTCTCCCCCTTTTCATAACAGCCATGGAAAGTTTAGAGATAACATGGCTAATTAGCATAGAATGGCATAAAGATCACTGCCTGGGCTGAAACACACAGTGCAAACAATAACTGAGCTTCTTGTTAACTAGAGACTACTTAAGTCAAATCTGGGATCCCTGTGTGTTTGGATACAGAAGCAGAAGGTGGATGTTTGCACGACTTCCACAATGTGTAAAACTTCTTACTGAAAATCTTATTCTCACTGAAGACATTTGGACCAATTCTATTACATCGATTAAAACATTTAATCATTTTCTCTTAAAATTCATGTCCTTGTAATTCAAGCCACCTCGGCTTGAAAGAATTTTATCTCAGCAGAGACTAATCCATGTATTGCATGAGATGGAACAGAAAAAAACGTTTCCCATTTTCCAGAGATAACTTTTTGTCTTTTTTGCCTGGCGAGTCCTGCTCTTCTCTTGGGAGCTGTAGCCTATGGAAAGAAATGTGCTGACTAACCCCCTTCTCAGAGCCTCAGCACCACTCACCGGGAAACCAGGGAAATTTTGCCACTGGCTTAAATGGTGGCAGATTTGGCATCAAGGAAGTAACTTCTCTTTGGAAACCATACTGTTTAAGGATGACTGGCATTGTGCAACATAAGGTGACAACAGGAAACAGGCAGTTGGTTTTATTTATGTATGTATGTGTGTGCACACATATGGACATATGCAGTTTTTACATACACACTACAGATGTGTACCCTCCTTCCAGATAGTTCAAGTTAAAAACTGTTTACAGGAGATCATGTGTGTTCAGGACATTAAACTCATAGATTTATACTTCAGCAAAGGTCCCCGATGACTTAAACAAAACAAAGGCCCTTGGAAAGGAGTACGAAATTAATCTTTAGTAGCAAGAAGGAAATGAAGATATAATTGCAGAAACGTCCTCTCCAACAAAGTAAAAGAAAAAAAATGAACAAAGAATGAAGACACATCAAGATTATCCATCTGGACTTTTAATTTTCTTGTGAAGGTTACCAGACAGCACGGTGCATCCTACAGACCCCAGCAGAGACAGATGATCTCTGCTGGCTCTGCAGTCCCAAATAGCTTTTCTGACTGACTTAAGTCACTCAGAAGCGAGAGCAGTGCTGTCAAACACAAGCTTGCTTACTGCTAAACCCAGCCAACAAATGGCTCGTTTCTGACAGATGTTTCTGTTTAAAGCCACTAGGAACCGTATGGATCATTCCACCTCAACAGTCTCAAGAGCCAGCCCAGCAACTCCAAGAGCCAGAAATTTGCCAGGAACAAATGAAAAAACTAATTAGATCAACAGAAAAAATTTGGATCAAGATTAGAGGATCTGACATGACAATGGGATTAGACTATTAACAAGACATAACAAGGTTTGGCTATTTATCATTTCACAATCAGTTTTCACAGTACAAGAAGCAAGCACTGGCAAAACAGCATGAAAAATACAGACATGAGAACATCCTTGTTTCGGTTTAGCATGTGCTCCCTTTTGATGCCAAGCTCTACAGAACCAAACAGCCTACTCTTAGAGAAAAAAAACACTGCAACAACAGAAAGAATTGGAGGCAAAACAATGGAAATTATACCAGATACTGGTAGTTGCAGGTGTACAAAAAGGTTAAAGCAAAAAAATAATTGCAAACAACGCTTTGGGGTGACCCATGTGGAAAAGTTAATGGAAAAACACCTGGATATACTTTGCAATGACATCGTCTTTGTTTTCTCTGTCTCTGTTTCAACCAAGTATAAACATACTTACAAATGAGGTTGAAAAGCAAAAAAAACCACAACAAATCAAAACAAAACCACAAAAAAATAGTGTCACTTACCTCTCTTGACAGGTTTCTTGGGGGACTAAATAGGGTATAAGGGGGGGGTGGCTGAGTCAAATGAATCTCAACTTGACGCCAAACTAGAAAACAGCAATGGCAACAGAGCTGAACACCACGCCCCATGGTTGGATGAGCTGAGCTCCATTTCACAGCAGCTGACTGCCTTCGCATAGCTCCAAGGGATTCTCCACTCCCACTACTGACAGGCCACCAGAGGTCTAGGTGGTATTTAGACCAACGAGAAAGTAAGCCTGGCCCTCAACAGTCCTCGTGTCCTCTTTCTGCTCCGGTACTGCACACCTTCGCCTTCTGCTCCCACATCTGGGAAGTCAAACTTGGAACTAAACTGTGCAATTATGGTTCTTCAGTGGAAGGAGTCTCTGCTCTTTAAAGGTCCCTTACAACCCAAGGAATTATGTGATTCTGTGATTCACTGCTTACCTGCTCACAGCCTCTAGTGTCAAAAAGAAGCCACTCAAGTCCGCCTGCAGGAAGCTCAGTTCCTCCCAACATCAGCCTGTTCATCTGGGTAACAGAGATGCAGCCAACACGCTGCTTGACATACATCAAAGCAATCTGGTCCCACCTCAGTTCGTTTTAGTAAAAGAAGTTGTCACCAGCTTATCCCTATTTAAGAGAGGCCTAGTCAGATAGAACATGGTTTTAAAGGAACAGTCACAGAGCACTGCAGCAGAATTTTACAGACAGTGACATGTGGAACTATACCTCTACAGCACCAAGAAAAAAAAAGAATTAAAAAACCAAACAAACCTGCTCCACATGTCTGGCTCCTCACTCTCAGCCTACTGAGTCTCTTTTGCTTTATATTTTACATGGAAACCAAAGGTCAGAGAATCTTTTTGATCTAAATGTGGACAGCATCTAATCTAGCACCCAACTCCAAAGCAATTAAGTAACGATACACTATAAAATATAAACATTTCTAGGAACTTGTACTATGTGCAAGGGCCTGTAGGACAAAAGAAGAAACATTCGCAGCACAAAGAACTGCAACTTTGATTGCCTGGATTTCAAAGCTTATTTCAGGGCATAACTGGTGTCAGTTAATGAGGGTGTGTGCTCCACCTCAAGGTGTAAGTGTTGAACAGGACGGCCATCGACATTTGAGCACAGTGGCCAGCTAGGGAAGGTTTGGGCTGGAGATAGTGCAAGTGAAACAGCAATGAGGGAGAGACAAAAGATGAGGTTTTCCCCCGAAACTGCTTCATCACAACCTCAGCTTTAAATACATCACTAGTTTCAATTAAAGATAAAGGACTTAGGCTGGCATCTGTGTCAGCATTGACAGCAATAAAAAGATGTATTGCAACAGCAATACAAGCACACATACTCTTAAGTACAGTGTTTAATCCTTCCATACATGTACTGAAAATGATTCCTCTTTGTCAAATTAAGTATGGCTTTTTGATACAATTAGCTTCTTGCCTGGAGTTCTGGTGGTCCTGATATGAAAGGCATCTAGATACACATCAGTTCCAGTTTAAGTTTTGCATTTAAACAAGGAAATAGATAAAAAATAAATCCTCCCTCTCAAGCTCATCTTCTCATAAATCCTATTAACAAGAGATATTCTGAGATAATTACAACAAGGCACCAACATTTCTCCTTTCCTCGATGATTTGATATTGTACATCATCATGACAATGCGGTAGTATAACGCAGCCAGCCCTGGCACCTATAAATACCATTTTAATTTGCCTATTGCCCTTCAACTAAATCCTGGGTGCTTTTTTTCCTTTTTTTTTTTAAAAAAAAAAGGAAGCATGCACATAAATGAAAAGGAGAGAAGAGGGGAACTATGAGAAAGGATCAGCACTTAGCAGTGGTAGTTTGCTTAACATATGTTCTCCAAGCCTATGGTAACAGCAACATTTCAACAGGGCAACAGAAAAAAGTTCTGTGAGCCCCTAAGTTATGAAAATCCAGGGGTTTTGGTAGGGTAAGGCCCATGTGGCTGCCCCAGTGCCTGAAAAGGGCAGAGCTCACAGTACTGCCTGTCCTTGGGCTGTGGATTAGCAGCAGGGTCTTTTCTTCCCTGCCCAGTTGCAGGAATATGACAGTTGTAACCCTCTTTCCACATTTGGTGGAAGCTGCCCCAGGGACACAAAATTGCCAGCAGGCAGGAGGAACAGACACCCCTACACAGTCACACATCCCATGTTGGCACCATATCCACATCCTCTCAGAAAAGCCAACAAAAATTCAGCCGAAGGGAGCATGCCAGAGATGTCCCAGACGACACTTCTCAGACCCATTCGGGCCATTCTTTTTTTTTTTCCCTTAGCTGTTGCACACCAACAGCACCGAGTTCTTCCACAAGACACACAGAAAAACTTTTCACAGAGGCTTCAAATCAGATCTGCTTCAGTTCAAAACTCAGCTTTCGGGGAACTCTTGCATCTGAAGGTTGCAAATCCATTTCACATCTACTGCAACAGGAGGTGAGACAGACCCTTAGTATCTGTAAAACGTTCCTCACATTCAAACATAAGCAGTTACAACAGTAAACAAAATTAAACTAAGCTAATATGTGCAGCTAATAAAAACATCTATGGAGCTAAAACACTCCAGTTACATCCCAACACCAATTTTAATTTCTTTCAGCTGCTGTTCAGAAGACTATGTCAAGCGTCTTACACCACTGCGGTTCCAGGGCTGCAGGTCTTGGTCTCTCATGTACTTGCCCTCTCTCCTCTGACGAATGCCACTGATTCACAGTTCAGCTGCTTTCAATGCATAGCACACAAATATCTTCATCAAAAAAGTCCCTTAAAGAAGTCTTTTTATAATCACTGCAACTCATGAGGGCAAAACCTGCTAAGAAAGGCTTCTCCAGTTAACAGCTGAAATGTGACAATTTTAGCAGCCACATATGTACTCAGTATGGTTCAATTTCCCCCCTAGATGTGTTTCTGATCCTAGGTAGGCAAAGCAGCTCATTTGTCCTAATTCTGAACCAGAGCATGCTAGTCTCCTTCAATCTCAATTAGCTAGTAGGAAATTTATTTAGAAAGCTGACAGGAACTATTTGGGGGATTAATGATCACTGATTTATGAATATTGAGTAGCATTTCAATAATCCAAGCAGAGTAATCACTTGTAGCTGAAGCCAGTTCTCCCAACCATTATAGTCTGTAGCAATCACTCAAAGGCAGTTAAATGATTCTGATTTATGACCTTAACCTACAGGGCCCAGTACATTTGCTCTATCAGTGTGTAAATTCTAAAAACGCAATTCCCTGCACCTCTAGAGAGCCAATTTAAGTCAACATTATGCATGAGCTGAGCATGCTTGAATTCTCAGATCTCTTATTTCACTCATTAAATTTGCACTGAACATCTTGCAATTAAAATTTCATATAGATTTTTTTCTTATGATTGACATTTGGCCTTGGCAAAATGAGTTTAAATTTTGTTTCTCTAAAGATTTAGAAGGAGATAGATTGATCCAGACATTGTTTTCTGCAGGATGATGATGATGGAGCACTAATGCTTTTATTAGCATTTTGAAAAGCCTCCCTTTTTGCTGGAAGACTGTCTATCAGTAAGAAGTGAAAGTAGCTCAGTAACCAAAGCCAAAGCTACAGCTAGTACAGCGGCAGCAAACATGTTGCCGAACAGTCTCCATGTGACCCTTTCCTGGTTTTAGGCCAACGTCTTTAACTGGGGTGGAACAAATTGGGCCTTCCAGTACAAACCAATACGTGCTCATCTGCAATGAATAAACAGCAGTTCTATTATGTGATTTTGAAAATAAGCCCAGGACAACTAGAAAGAATAGAAAAGTACTAAAGTGATTTCAAGTCCCGACCCGAAACAGTCAACATTTTGGATTGACTCAAACACTAGATTTGTTGCGCTAAAATAAACGAGTCGTCTGCTTTTATCTCATGTTCCCTCCCTCAGGACACGAGTCCAAAGGAAGAAGCGTCATAGCCTGCAGTGACCCCATGGGCTCACTGCGTACAGCACACCTTCTGCCCAGAAGTGTCTGATCACACGCAGACAGTCCAAGCAGTTCACAACGTATGGACAAACATAACAATCAAGTGAAGGAAGAATAAATTTAAGCTTAAAATTTATGGATTAAATAAATTTATGCTTAAATTTATGGCTTAAAAGGACTGCTGTGTTAAAAGCCCATGGACAGAAAGTACTATGCAGCACAACTCAAGGAAATATAACATCTTTTTGTATAAATACAGCTCCTAGCACAATAATACATCCAATTCATATGGGAATTGGAGGATCAGGGTCATGTCAATAATAAACCACGTGCAGGCTGCAGCACACACGCTAATGTTAATTTAGGAACCTTAGGAAGCAAATCAACAAGAAAATGTTTCAAAGACCTAAGGAGCGGACTCCACTGACTGCCCTCCACTGGGCCAGAGAAACTGGAATTATGTTCACAATATCCATTTAGATCCACTGGTCGCAGTGACAGTAGAAGCTGTACTGGAGAAAAGATTTTAACTGATGTTTCCAGCCTCCTGGCCAACAGATTATTCACATGTCAATGCAGGTGCTTGCCCACACAGCTGAAGCAGAACCCAAATGTTTACAGACAGAACATGCAAGTGGTAAGAGGAGGTACCTTCCTTCTCACACCACAGGAACATTTAAGACCTTGCAGATTGTCGTTCAAGCACATGGAAGAATGCTTAAGGCTTACATAGATACCACTTCCAGTTTAACCATCCAGCTGAGCTCAGTATTTCTCTTCCGGCAAATTATAAGCAAAGGAAATGTGCAATAATTTCTCTCGCTATGGGAAGAGATCAATAGTGTACCTAAATTCCATTATGTAGCTAAAGGAAAAATCCAGTGTACTAGCCCAGGAGAATATCAATCTTGCAGCAGTACCCAAGGCATGTTTTACTGCAGAATAGTAAGGTCTTTACAGTCACAGCATAATTACACTAACATACCAGGATTTTAATATCATCTCTCTGAAATGAAATTTTGTTTCCATGTCCAGTCAATAATTCTGTCTCATCGCAGTGAAGAATAGAGCTTAGTGAATAATTTGTTATGAATAATTTATTCACTGCATTTCACCTTTCATCTCTCTTTGAACATTTTGTGAAATTCTGGAAGGTATTCATTCCACAAAACTATTCAACGAATAACTCATGCTTGCAGGCTGTGTGTTGATAGTTCACTGCGTATATTCAAACTGATTTGCCACTTGGTTACATTAACGGGGTGTTGTACCTGCCCCGGTGCTGATTGGGCTCAGTTCAACAAAGCTGCATTTTCAGTCATTCACAGAGCTGAAACTCAAGAGCAGTCTTGGATATTTAAGCCTGGAATGTACATTATCTATTATTTCTGCCTATTCAGGTTCTAGAGAGGATCCAGCTGTGTTCAAGGCCCCACTGGTCTAAGCACTGTGTAAAGGCTGCCCCCAAGAGCTGAGGGTCTCAGTTGGCAGAACAGTGGGAGTTACCACCGGATTATTTTACAGACGTGAAATTTAGACAGAAGGAAAGTATTACTTCACTGAGTTCAGCCAAAGAGAATCTGTAGCAGAGAGAGAAGACATCAGCTTACAAACATGACCAGTTTTCTAGCCCAGACAAGGCTGTAAAGCTGTGAGAAACTCCCAAGGTGTCACTTGAGATACTTGGGAATTTTCCCAATGAATCATTCTTTTTCTAAAACTAAAGATTCTTATCTCTTGTTGTACAAAACACTTTCTTCTCATTTTTTTGCTGCACAAAGGATTTTTTTGAGTCCAAGCTCTTAAGGAATTATTACATTTATCACTGGATGGACCCAATGAAAACGAAACAAAAAACTACCCCAAACATTTTGTTTTGCAGCAGTGTAACAAACCATTACGTTATGGGTCCAGTAGCTCAAAAAATAGTTTTCTCCCAGAGACAGCTCACCCCTTCCCAACCTCCTAGAAAATAAAAAAAATCCATCACTACAACGCAGATTTTGAAGTAAGTATTGTCAAGACACAGCACTGAAACCACACAGACAACAAATCCTGAAGTAGAGACGCTCCTTTAGGCAATTTGTCACTGTAAACCAATTCCATTTAATATCATACTATAGCACGAGAGAATATTTTGGCCCAGATCAGTGCACTGGAATCCAAGATTCCAAATGCATTGCTGAATTTAATTCTTCATACATCTTGTTCTGTGAAAATTTAGTTACATTTCCATTTCTTGGCCCGCCTCTCCCAAAAGAAAGAAAACATTGAAATGTCTTTCTTATTCCGTAGAAAGTTTTGTACAAATCTGCACTTGAGCTGGCTAAGCACAAAAGCCATGGCTATTTCTCTTATGAGGACAGGAAGTGCTTCATTTTAATGTATCTAATCAAATTAAATTCCAGATGAGATACTCTGACAAAATTCACGGCCGTTTGAAGGGGCAGGCGATCGACCAATTTTGCTGTGCTGCAGGGGAGCGTAAAGCTCCGTCCCAGGATCCGGGTGCTCACACCAACATTCGTGGTTCTCGGAAGGCTCGGACGGCACAAGCCGATGTCCAGGCCACGGGGCTTTGTAGCCCAAGTTCCTGTACCCACCTCTACTACATCCAAATTTTAAGGCACTAGAGGAACATGTTCTGATCGTAAGCAAAGGACCACTTTTAACAGAGTGTGTATGACAACGATACATGTGAAAGGCACGCATGGGAGGGGGCACAGAGACAGAACCCAGCACTTGACAGGAGAAGACGCTGAGTGACATCCTCTAACACTGAAGTTAGCCCTCCTTGGTGCAACAGGCTTGGACTGAGCCATCCTCTGTCCTGGTTTGAGAGCTCCACGAGCACAGCTGGCCTCCTCCTCCACTGCGATTGCCCCATGTCCAGGAGCCTCAAAGAACTTTTATCCTGGGGCTCTCAAACCAGGACATCCTCAAGATCCCATCTTTCTGCTGTACTGTTGCACTCGTCTTGCACGGAGAGCATGGGTGCTAGCACGGTCTGGTTAAACTGTAAGCACAAAAGCTCTGTTTCACATACAAATGGATCCACGTTGAAGCACACTAGTTGCTTTTCACAAAGCACTCCTATATTAATATTCATATGGAGCATTTATATTCCTAATACAGGTCTGCAGCAACGTGGTCCTGCCATGCACGCACCCCGAGAATGGATTTTAAATTAAGCTTCAGGGAAGATAAAAGTAACTTATATATCACTGCAAGATAATTTCCTAACAACAACTTGGGATCCCGCATTAGGTCTACTAGTCTGTGTACGCACACTCCAAAATTGATAATTCAAACTGGGAAATTTCATATGGAAATAAGAGGTCACACATTAGAACCACAAAAATGAAGAACCAGGTGCATTTTCAGAATCAAAGGCTTGTGACAGCCAGGCCATCCCACTATCTACGTGATAAAAAGAAAAATCTTAGACTAGTGCTCATGCAAATTGCACTTCTGATTTGTTCTTATTATGTTGCGCTTCAGACCATACTGGTTTTTTTGGGGAGGAGGGGTAGTAGTATTAAAAAAAACTAGGCAACATTCAGTATGCACAGAACAGCAAAGCATTATACAAAACAGATGGTACAACTGAATATTAAGCAACCTTGTATGAAGAACATTGCTTTTAAGAAGAACCCAATTTAAGATTAACAGCTTATAGACTGTAAAACTGACTAGGAAAATAAAATGTATCCCAGCTTAGCTTTTGTCAGGGGAATCCAAAGGGGAAACTAGTATCCTTTATGTGGTTGGTGGAGTCCAGTGTCCTCTCCAGCTGATGTAAAGTCACACATACATGGTTCAGGCACTTCACATGAATCGGCAACAAAAACTCTCCATGCTCACCTCAGTCCCAAGACATTTTGTTATTGCACCCTGATGCTTTGTGCAAACCAAGATGAGCCAGATTTCAACACATTAGTCTGCCGTAATCCAAGCTTTCCATCCACAGGATCACACTCCTTTAGGACTACAGGGCAAATGCACTCCTGAGGCTCAAAAGCCTGAAGAACCAAATGTGTTTCTGTGAATAGGGCAGGAATCAAAATATTGCTGCCCTTAGCTCCCATCGTTTTCCAGCTAGGGTTTTGCAATCCCCTCAGCTTCTGCCTTCACCTTTCCACCCTTCTGCCTGCTGTTTTCAGAGATGCACACACACATATCCTGCAACTCCTCCAAACAACAGAAGGAAAGCTACTTGTCCACACATGCTGTGCCACAGTCACGAGAAACACCTTCCCTGCCACGGTCCGGACCGGGGCGAAAGACTTGTTTGGGTTTTTTCTATGACTACTACTTCTGCCTGCTGCTACATGACTTTAGACACACACAGGTAATGCAATTCCACAAACAAAATAGCTTTGCATGAAGCTAAATTAAAAATTCAGACTACAGATAAACAAACTCAATAAACATTCAGCCTGCCCTCTAAAGTATGGTTATATATAATACACAATTCATTTTCTATTAGCATGAGTTGCTCCAGAAATACCAGATAACTTCACTGAACAATTAATAGTTATTTAACTTATGGAAATTGAAGTCTTCAGAATTAGGAAGCTCTATTTCATATCTGTACTATAATAGCACCAAGATTTACAGAACTGCAAAGAATAATTCTTTAGCTTCACATACTTGTGTAATTACCTTAAAAATTGAAATGTCATCAATGATACAATATGGTCATAAATAATTAACTACCTAATTAAAATCTAGAAAATAAAAGTAATTCATGTTCAGAAAAAAATTGTCCTTCACAGCAGAATTTCAGTAGTCCATGAACCTAAACAATACTGAAATTGCAAGAAATAGACACTGAACACTTTTTATGGGATTTTGCCATGTGAAGCAAAAGGAACAGCAGGACAGAACGTGCAGTGATGATGAGTGTTCTGTTTAATCAATGTTGAGATGTCATCAGTGAGAGATGGCAGGTGTCACTTCACTATGTTAGAACAAAGTCACATTTTGGAAGGAGGGACAGAAGGAAGACTGGGAAGACAAGGGCTCCTGCAGTACTGGAAAAAATCTTTGCTTATTCAGAACATATACCACAAAATTTTTCCTTTTTTTTTTAAAAAAAAAAAAGGAGAAGAAAAAAACTTTGGAAAGTCTCAGACATAAAGTTGAGTAAGTCATATTTGTTCTCCTGCCCAGCACTCTGTACAACTATTTGGTGAGGAAAAGTAGCAAGACCTTTTTGCATGGCATCAAAGCATTCCTATGTTTGAAGATCACAAGACCCATGAGGGAGAAATTAACACTTTTAAGGATTATCAAGGTTTTCAGCAAAACACTAGCAACTGAAACTTGTTCTACAATCACAAAATAAAGCAGTAACTAAATAGTGACAGTTTCTGTGCATTCAGAGACATTGCTCTGTGGCAGGTTAAGACAAATCGCTGTGATAAAAGCAACTGAAAAATTTACTGCAGGAGAGTTCTGAGGTCACACATTGCAGGGATCTCCCAGATTTAAGTCAAAGTACTAGAGAATTATTAATGTCAAAATTTACATAGGCCCTTAAATAAAATTTGTCATCATGAATTCTAAACTTTAGAATAATGGGACAACTTCGGTTTAGTTGCAGGGTAGTATCCTGTACTTGAAAAAGGCTCCATGCAATGCAGACTGAGCGGGAGTGACTGTGTGTGCACATCACTGGAGAAATTCAGAGAGGTCACACCCAGCTGCTGTACAAACGCACCGAGGCCTCAGTTTCACCATGTCTTGCTTTTGTTCCAGTTCACTACAAGCGTTAAGCACGTACTTCAAATTGGTCCCTGCCGAGTGTCCTCGAGCACATACTCACGCCTGGCCACTCACACGGGCAACGCTAATGTCGTGTGCATCCGTGACCTCAGGAGCGATGACTTTCTAACCTGAGCTTTGCTAGAGAGCTCCTCACGGGCCACAGCAGGGCTTGCCATGTGTTTGTCTTGACCCTGCCAACATGCAGAAGTTGTCATAGTCTAGAGACCACCGACAACTTCGTCTTCAAATACTATTCTCTTAGGAAGAGTTGGCAGGAGATGCACATCTGGCTTTTACAGACGTTGCATATTTATTTCACGTCTTCTTTTTCCACTATGCTAGACAGCCAATCTCAGTAATTTGTCCTCCACCCACCCCAGAAGAATGAAAGAATCTCATTCTTTTTAATTTTTGAGGGTTTATGGCAATTTCCACAGAACCATATTAATCTTTCAATATACAATATAGTACTAGAAAAACTGTCTGTTGTAGCTACCCAAAGGGAGCGATCTTTTGCCTACACTCAATACCAGGCTTGAGGAGCATGAAACATCAGCCCACAGCTCAAAAACAAAACAACAGGCTTTTGTCTCTCCAAGTATGCTCATTCACAAGCCTTTTGGAGACAAGAGAGAAACCATTAATGGCCGATTACGTTCCAAGACCCATTTCTGATGCAGCTCTCATGCTTGCGTTTGAGGCTTTACGTGTGGCTCGCTGTTAGCCCACCCATAGAAGTGTACGAAATGCCAGCTGGCTATCTCGCCTTCCTCACCCACCCTAGCACCAAGCCAAGTGTGTAGAAACAGGCTGCAGAACAGCCAGGCACCGGCAGGCGTGTGCCCAGCACGGAACAAGGGACTCAAGTTGGTTTCAGACTTCAGCCAGTTAGATCTGGATACTTCTCAGAACTGTCAGACTAGTTTGCTTAGTTTCTCTCTGCTTATTTTTAATCACCACTATAATTTCAATCTTCTCTACCTACTGTGAACAATAAATTAAAAAGAGGAACTATATAGTCAGGGGAAGGCTTTATTATTAGTTTTCTTCTGATTTGAAATGCCCGTAGCTTGCCACAGTGACTAATATTCGTTGGTCAGTAAATAATACCACCTGTTGAGCCAAGTATGTGCCCAGAATAAATGTGCGCTGCTAGGTGATTCACAAAGAACATGATTTTCCCTTTCAGTTCCATGCCTTTTTTTCTTAAAGCAGAATTTGCAGCAGCCTTGTCTCATTTCTAGGAACAGAGGCTGCACGGACCACACGTGGATTTGTATAACCACTATTGCACAAGCTAATTAATTCAGTCTTTATCCTAGCACCCAGCGCTGAAGGCACACACAAGGACAAAATGAGTTGCCTTCCACTGCTTACAGATGGAAATCCCAAACTTGCTAGCAGTCCCTCTCTCTTCTCCTCACCTCCTGAACTACACCAAACTCTATCCAGTGCTGAAAAGCCTTGGAGAGGAGCACAGCACTTAAGCATTAGACTCCTTAAATGTCTGCTTGACCTTACTATAAAAAAGGCAAGCCACAGTCATCTGGCTCATCTTTTGGCCCCACCATTATTTCACAGAATCACAGAGAAATCGAGCGTTGGAAGGCACCTCTGGAGATTGAGTCCAGCCCCGCTGCTCAAAGCAGGTTGATCAGGACTGTGTCCTCTTAGGTTTTGAATATCTCCAAGGATGGAGACTCTACAACCCCTTCCAACAACCTGCTTCTGCATTTGATCACCCTTATAGTAAAACAGTCTTTTCTTAAGATTAAACAGAATTTCTTGTATTCCAATTCGTGCCCACTGTAGACCAATTTTGTCTGCCTTGATCAAACCTCTCTTTTTAAGTGACATTTCTTTAAACTAAATATCCCTAAGGTCATTATCCATGCCAAAGGGGATGGAAAGATGTTCCCTTAAGATTTATATATCCACATCACACCAGCCTGCGCAGCTCCATGATCAATCACGCACACCTTGAAAAGATGCAGCCCTGGAGAGTTTCTCTTGTGCCCTGGTGATTTTCAAGAAGCATTTGCTTCTTAAAGATTTTATGTGCTGAGCTGCTCTTGACAAGTTGAGATCACTGTTATTCCCTCAGTCAGGTCAGGGACTTTTAATATTTGCCCTGATGGCCAAGGAGATGTTGCATTTCATCACCGCTGTATGAGTTGGGGCAAAGCTGAGTTAAGCAGATTACAAATGCCACCTGTTTTCCAGTGCAATTTTAGAAGCAGATTAGAAGACCAAGAAAACATAGAATGATATTCAATATGACCATACAGATGCTGCTAAATTTGACACCAGGAATTTTCACGAAGAAAAGATCTGTAATAATTCTTCCGTCATCACCAGGTATAAGCAGTACTAGAAAACAAACTCTGCAGTTCCTTACTTACAGAGAAAAGCGAGTAATATAGCTCACAGGTTCTCTAAGTACAGACACACTTGCAAACCTATACTACAGGAAACAGGTAGTTCAGAAGTGTAAATTAAAATTATTATTATATTATGAAGAATTGTCCCCTATAAACATAAAAATTAGAAGAAAACGATTGCACTGTTTTCTTATATGACACAAAGAAAAATCTCTGCATGCACAAATATTGTTTCTACTTTACAAAAGACAAGTTCTGCATTTTATTCAATTTTCTCACCGTGCAGAACTTAGTTGTTTTTACCTGTTTATTTTTTGCTTTGTTCTTAACAGCTAAAGATCACCCCTGGCAAAACAGAAAAGAAGGAAATCATTTTAAATGAACACTTCCATTCTATTAGGAGGAGCCTCCCTCCCTGAAAAGCATTACAAAAGAAGAAAAGAAATAGATCTGAGACTAGCAATAAATTCACATCCTCAAGTGAGAGCAGCAAAATAATTTCTTATTATACATTAAATGTCACCGAGGTTCTCCATGCTCACAAAGGCTAAGAACTGCACGGATTCGAGGGACAAAAGGAACAAGGCCACGCATGCACAGACGTCCCCTCAAACATGCTGAACAGCCTTCCCTGGCAGGGCTCAGATCTCCCCACTCCCCACCAAGCTTTTCTTTATTGCCATCTGCCTTTCTTCTATTAACTAATTTTTTTTACCCTGAAGAAGATTCTAAGGCTGTTCTACTTTTAAATAATAAAATGGACATTTCATAGTGGTTTAGAACATAGTGCTGACCTAATAAGATTGATTTTTCTTCGGGGAAGAAAATGAAAAAGCAACCAAATGCACTTCAACAACATGTTGAAAGAGGAGGCTTTAGAAATCATAGACTACAGAGCTAAAGCTTTTTCTAAGCTAGGCAATGGATTTTTTTAAATTGTTTTATTAACTTCTACTAGTGTTAAAACAGATAAAATGTAATTCCCATATCATGAACAAAAAAAAAAATCCAGACTTCTATAATATGCACAGGTTAATTAACAGCTACACAGCTCTCTGCTTCTTCTAAATCTATTTTTCATGTTTAAACACAAGGGACAGGGATATTGATTATTAAGTCATTCAATCAAGTTCTGTACACTTAGGATGTAAACAAGACTAGTCTAGTTTTCCCCATCACTGCTTTCTTCGTTGTTCTTTTCTGGGCACCCAAAATCTTGATTTTTTTTTTTTTGAAACATCCCGTTCAAGAGTGTTTCACTGCACCTGGTATCTCTAGTCACAAAGACCCTCTTGAAGTCATGACTGTTCATGTGTATGTCAACGACAGACAGAAGACCCAGAATGGTTTCTCAATCAGCTTGTACTTGATGAGGTTTGTACTTGATGACCACCTTTAGTTACAAAGAGGATGGCATACAGTGCTCTCTAACCAGTGACAGGACTCACCACACCCGTGATGCCACAGAGCGAGGGACACAGGCATCCCTTACATACCCCAGGAAAGAAAGGCACCTCTAAGGGCAATCCAAATCATGGGCTGGAAACCCCGACGGGCCCTTGCTCTGCCAGACACTGCGGCAACTCTTCTCCAGGAGCTCCAGCGTCGCCCGAGCTCTCCACACCAGCAGCAGCCAGGGCAGACTGGACAGCCCTCAAGCAGTGCAACTTAGGCAGGGAAGGCAGACTGGAAGAAAGGCGAGGTTTGCTGAGTAGGGTTTTTTTCTCCCCTAGATGAAAGGATTTAAAATTAGAACTGAGTAAACATTTAGCTGAAACCAGTTTGTCACGTGCTCAAAGGTTCTGAGAAAGCAAGGGGGTCCTAGGTATAACTGAATCCAAACATGCAATCTAACCTCATGGCAGGTTTAAGCCTTATGCAGCCAGATCTGCTGGTAACTAGAGGAACACAGAAATTAGGAAACGGATTATGTTGGGTTGGTACACAGACATCTCAGCACAAGTGTCCCAAGATGCAATTATTCACAGTTAATGGCAAAAACGTTTGACACTTGTTTTTCAAGCATAGCCAAGAGTCACTTGGAGATTCCCACTCAGATTCACAACAGGGGCAAAAGGCTGCCAAGGGAGGGTCACAGCAGTTCCCCGTTCTCGGGATGAATTCATACCACAGCAGCCCACACTTCAGGCTCCAGTAGCCCTTTAACACCGCTCACTCAGCACAGACAGGACCAACTCCATACCACTACACCTTGTGCTGCAGCCCCCAGGCAGATTCCCCGGACATTCCCGGCCAACCAGCTGTCCTCAAGTTGAGCTGAACACAAATCTGAGCTGAGATAGACAGACAGATAGATATAGATAGATACATATATATATATATATATATACACGCATACATACACACCCCAGGTGTGTAAAATTCCTGTTCTTTCAACTATGTATTATGGACTGGAACAGTCAGCTGGGCATCCAAATGTCTATTGTTTAGGCAACTATGACCTATACAGTGGGAGGGAGAAAGGGGTATAGGATCACAGAATAAAGCACATTGTTTT
>NW_009735989.1:0-7139 GCF_000703405.1 Apaloderma vittatum | reverse complement strand
TCTTTCCCTTTGGTCAAAACAATTCCTTTTAATTGCAATACACTTTGCAACTATAATGTCATTCTTCTTGGTGAGGAAAAACAGAGATTCCCTGCTGAGAACTAAATGATCTATTTAACTGATACTTCTAAAAGATACTGTAAGCTTTTAAATTATCAGCTCAAAAATGTGGCATAAATAAAATGCCAACAATGGAAAAAAACATGTGTGAATGATGCTATTACTCAGAGAGTTGTAGCAAAAAGCACACAAAACAGCTAGAGCACATCTTCCTTCATTTGATCTTTTTGCTGTTCAACACATTCACAAGCGATAAACTTCGAATAATGGCCTTACATAAACAAAAGGTATGTCCATGAGCAAAGCACTCCAGAAAAGTTCCCAAGGGCCTAATGCTAATGGTAAAGATTTCCAGTATAATTCTGTTATGGCATCTGGAGTGGCTTCCTGGGTCCTCTGAAGTCAGCAAGAGTTTTGCCAGTGGTTTCAGCAGAAACAGGGTGGCACCTCTGGGCATCCACGCAGGGCGCAGTGCTCAGAGAGAAGCCAGTTCACCACAGAACCCCCAGGGAGTTCACATCCATCCGTATGGACAGCAATAAAATTCTCATCTATAGTTCAGATTAACCTAGGCAATGACAATATTTTTTAAATTATGATTCACGCCAAAGTATCTGATTACCTTCGATCTCTACAATCAGTTTTAGGATAAAAGGAAGGCACAATTATCCTGAAGGTGCAATTTTTCATTCTTCACAAATCCAAAGTCCCACTGAGCACATGGAAGCATGGAAGGCAAGACGGGGTCCTTTGAATACTGTGGCATTGAGGTTAATGGGAGATTTAAATGCACAAGAAATGCAGGATCTGGTCATAAGAGTATTTGAAAAAGAATTATAATAGACATAAAAATGAAAGGATATTTATTCAAAATGCTTCAGTATCTCTCAAGTTATTTCTTTTCCATACTCCTTTCTCCACTGGCTCGCTGCTGCTTCTGTTCTCCTTAATCTTTCCTTTCTAATTCTTCTTTTAAATATTTATAAAAAATTTGCACAGATGGGGGAAAAAGCTGAAGATCTGAAACAAAATTAATTTAATAAGGGAAGGACTAGAAGCCCATTATTGGTTTAGGCAACCTCTTTTCATGTATATTGTAACTAGGAATAATTAATTTGAAAGTCCTTGATCTTTGGGAGCTTTTCCATTAATATTATTATTAATAATAATAGCAATTCACATTCGCTCTCCCTGCTTCCCTCTCGCTGGCTGTAAGTACTTCAGTGCCTCTAGGCACACCACATGCTGCCACAACACAGAAGGCTGGATTTAAAAGCTATTGCTTTCTTAGATGTACAACAAAGGACCGTAGCGCTGGCAGATCGCTGCAAAGATCTTTTCACGTACCCTCATGAGAGCTTGTCCAGCCTACCAGTAAGCAACCTGACGGGAGAGCTGCCGTTGCCCCTTCGCAGGCGCCCAGTTGGCATGGCAGGAACGGGCTGAAGCATCAGGGCGCTCGCTCTCGAGAGGGCCACAAGAAGAAATGGGAAGCTCTGGAGCAACACTGGAGCAACTTCCTCCCCTCTCACATGTCTATGCAACAGGCACAGCCTGAAACACGAGGGAAAACAGAGCCCTGCGCTGCAAACGCATGAAGTGCCAGCACCTCAACTGGCACTTGCATGGATCCGATGCTGCCAGCAAGAGCTACGACAGATGGGGCCAGGAGTTCAGGATGGCCGTTTGCCTTAGGGGGGAAAAAAAAATAAAAATAAAAAGCCCCAGACAGATCTTGACTTTGGTCCCATCACTCAAACAAAACTCTTTGCCACATTCTAGTGAGGTGCACAGCGTACACACTGTTTTAGTTATCCGTGTCAGAAGGCAAAGCCCTATTTATTTACAGCTCTTACCACTATTTATGTACCCATTGTTGGCAGGAGCTGAGAAAGGACTGCATGCAGCAAAAACCATTTCCAAAAAGAGGTCAGAAGGTCAACTAGCCGAGCAGCCAGCCTCAGAGAACGAGATCAACTGGCCATGGTCAGCAGTAGGTCTGGAAATAGGTATAGCATCCCCTTTCTGTTTCAAAAGTAATTTGTCCAAAGTCTGAAATTTAAATGACAGAATTATTTTGCACTGAATAATACACTCTTGGACATGACATGCTCCAGTAAGTTATAAAGACACAATGACCAACGTGCAAAATATTGTGGTGAATCAAGACGACATAATGATCACTTTCCAAGTTTTGAGGACAGTACAAACACTGATTGGTGGAGGTTTCTACGATTTCAGAATACAAATATAGAGTTTTTGTTTGCTCAAACAATTCCCAACCAAATGAGACCACTCCAGCATTAGGGCCTCGACTGAAAGAGCAGATGCATAAAATAGGATACTTACACCCAACAACCCTCGTACGCAAAGGTCTCCACCAGAAAGTTCACCAGAGGGAATTCCAAAGGGGGAATAAACGACAAATAAACCTGAGTGAAGAACAGGAGGCTAAGCATTGGTCAGGACATTTTCTGTCTCCTAAGCAAGCACACAAACCTCCTTGAACCTCTCTGTAATTTAGATATTCACTTGTTCTCCCCTTTTGGTACCTGAATCAGTATGAAAGTCCTGTCTAATCCCTCTAGGTAGGCAATCACGAGCAGTTAATCAGACAAGTCTAAGCAAGCTGTTTATGTTTTTCCTAAGCTTAGGCAGAGAAGTGGGTATGTCCAGAGGGAAATTCATCATCTCTTAAGCAAGGGGTCTAAAACGCTTTGGAGCCTCTGAAGGGGTCTCCGTGTCTCCTCTGGTTGTAGAGAAGTTCAACTCCCCATTAGTGAAGTGGAGCTAAAAGCACTTCAGCCTCTCACAAAGTGTTTTCAGGAAAGGCACAGTGGAGAGCAGTACAGCACCCCGGTGCTAACCGCAGCAGAGAGCGTCAAAGAGCTGACACAAGCCAGCTTTGGGGTGTTCAATTTGTTTCCCCTCCAGACAGCTGAAGCAGGTAAGTAATGCACATGCACTCTTCACCCTGCTCTAAGCCTACCATCCAAGCTGATGACAAAGAACTGAAAAATTAAGCAAGATCATAAAATATGGGTCTTGGGGTGAACACTAGGGTCCCTGAGAGAGGTGAGAGCCGACAATGCTGTTAAAGAGAGAGGAAACCCACCAAAGCCAGGCTCTGCACTGCCTGGTGATTCCAGCTTGGCCAATTCCCACAGTCACTCGGCTTGTCGCTCCACAGCTGGTACGTGTATCCAACGGGGCGGAGATTTTCTTTTTCATAAGGAGGTTTGAGTCCTGCTCATAGGAAGTGTTATGCATGTTATTAAACAGACTGCCTTGTATTAACAAACTTGTTAATATTATAGAAATAACTGCAGAATAGAGAAAACACTTCTTTGCAGGAACTCATACCATTTTACTGTTTTAACCTAAGTAATATGTTTAATCTAGCCAGTATTGTCTAATCCGTACTGCCAAAACACACGAATCCTATCTTAAAATATGCACTGACGTAAAATTACTGTACAGCACAACGGTAAATTTTAATGGATGTTAATTTCACCAAAATCAAGATCTCACCCCAATTCTAAGACCTTGTGTGTGGAGGGGAGGAGAAAATCTCAGAAAATGTTTTTACATGTTCATGTTCTGTTACATAAAATTTGCAAGACAGCTGCAAAATGCAGTTGAATAA
Source organism: Apaloderma vittatum (assembly GCF_000703405.1). NCBI lineage: Eukaryota > Metazoa > Chordata > Aves > Trogoniformes > Trogonidae > Apaloderma > Apaloderma vittatum. The sequence continues at coordinate 3,433 of NW_009735989.1, read as the reverse complement.
AAGTAAAGTGATAGTAGAGTTACAGCAGAGCGTTTTCATCCTCCTTCAGAATAAGAATGTTTCAACATACATATTTTTTCCTGTTTGTTTTGGTCACATTTCTTATTGTGCCTTGAGCCAGGATTTCTTTCAGAACAAAGAGCATTTTCCTCAAGATACAACACTTAGACCTATTGACAGTTCTCCTTCGTAAATGTTTATGCTCTGACTCCCATCAGAGTTTAATCCAGGTATTCTTGTCAACTGCTAAACAATTTATTCACAAAAACCCCTTAGTGTACTGCATTTCACCACACTGTTTATCCATCACAAATTAAGAGGAAAAATATTATAAACCCCAGGGTATTTAACCTCTCTCTAACTGAGATCTAAACACTGTCATCTCTTTCTTTCGAAGCCACAGTCAACTCTGTTGGAATTGAGATCCAACATGACTCCAATCATATGATTGGCATCAGCCAGATACAGTCCTGGCCTGGCCCAGGTTTGGAGAAATCAGAGAAATAGATTTCTACAGACTACAACATGCCATATTTCCACTAATTTTCTGGAGGAGATAGATAAGCACAAAATGTCTCCAGCACTTCTCAGAAGAGCTGGGTAGTAATGTCATTCCTCCAGACTTCACATGTACTAACGGACTATGAGAGGGTTCTATCAAGTTTCAAATAGTAGCATCCTTCTCTCTTTCCAGCCTATAAATCATTGTGTAGATGTTGCCAAGTCAAAAGATATCCCACAGAAGATCTGCTACCTGAAATGACTGCATGAGAAATCTTATGTTTTTGTGCTCCTGCTCATACGAAACATACTACTTTAAAAATTATCATCGCTCTGATGACCAATAATCATTCATTTACCTTAGGTGTAGTTCCCCCTCTCTTTTGGAGCTGAAACCAATAACCGTTTTAACGGTCTCACTTGACAGAACTTACCTGTTTCACTGAAACACTCACTTCTAAACACTGAGGTTCTCTCCAGACCTACAGAAGCAATATGCCAGTGTAATTGCTAGACCGCCCTACCTTGTTTCTCCAGAAATCTTTCTAACAGGCAAAAAAAAACAATCAAAAAAAGTCACACCACAAAAACCAAAGAACAGCAGCTACAGATAAATTGTACTTTTAACTCAGTGCAAATATTTCTCAATATTTTTAATGCAATGACAAATATGGCGGCAAAGCAAAACCACAACGTTAACATTTGACTTTTATAAGCATTCAGAATTTTATCATTACTTAACGTGGAGGTTTTTTTGCAGGCAGAGAGTTTTACTTTGTATACCTTGTTGCATAAAACTATCATTAACAAGATATATTACCTAATTATGCTGATCTGTTCTACTTCTGAGTAGGACTGCAGCTATAAATTTCACACAGTCTATGCACTGTGTGCAAAGGCTTCTGACAGCAGCCCATGACCATGAAGAACAGAGTATGGACAGATAGTGTCATTCCATTTGACAAACTGACTGGTATCGCTGTCAGCGTAATAGTCCCAGACCTGCAGCAGAAGAGAACAACATCGATTGTCAACATCAAAAGGGTCAAGATGAATTAAATATTTATGGCTCTGGGCTGTGCTGACAGCTCTTGATGCTTTCTCAGAGCTGATACATTTCTTCTCAGAGTTGGCCCACTAAACCTGCAGCCGTTTCTGACGTTTACGCGTTTCTTTCCTACCCAGCTGACAGCCGGGCACTGCAATGAGCCAGCCCTGCTGTGTGCTCAGCCAGGAGGGCACGATGAAAGCTCTGCCCCTTCCCCTTTTTCCCTTCAGCCATCTCCATGCACTCCTTTCTATAGGGGAGGTGACATTTTTAGCTTCAGGAAAAATATGGCAAATCACCACTGGTCACATTGAAAAAGAAAAAAAAAAAAAAGTGGCATTTTGTATATAGAAAGTTTTATACATCTACCTGTTCCAAAGTGGATAAAATTCATTAAAAACCTCACTGTCCCAAAATTCAGGGGTTTTTTTGCCCTCCTGAAGAAACACAATTGATTTCAAGTGAGACTAATCCAAGCTCAAGGATAAGTTTGTACGTTCCCAAGGGCTGCGAGAGTCACAATGTTATTCCAATATTTAATAGGTGCAGGTGAATGGAATGATTAATGTAGCATTCGACAGCAATATAATAAATGCCAGGAAAAAAAATATTTACTGGACACTACCTCTTGTTTAAAAAAACTGATTTTATCTTCTAGGCAATTATAAGTTAGGTTAACAGTCAAAATTTCCTAGATTCATATAAGGCCTCTAGATCAGCCCCTGAGAATACGATATGACTAAAGTACACATTAAATGGATTAAAAATACCTACCTAGCTTGAAAACACAGACATCAACAGGGACTTGACATCTGAGATGCCATTACTAGCAAGTTCCCAAAAAGATTGGGATGAAACCCTTCACAAAGGAATGCTTCCATCAATGAGAACTAACTAAAGCAAACTTAGCAGAGGGAATTGATATTACAAATACTTGCAGACTGATACATGAGAAGAAGATGAGAGCAGTGACAAAGGAATCGGAGCCACTTGGGAAATAGGACCTGTTGTTTCACTCCCTGATGTGCATGCAGAAGAAAACATTTTTTTTAGAAAACAACATGCAGGATTACTAGGTAACAGTTAATTTCCTAATTAACTGAACAGTTATCTTCAGTTTTTTCCTTTACATTACTGAAAATAAGGTTAGGGCAGAGAAATGCTTTTCTGCATTAACGAAACCTGGTACTAGCAATTTGCAGTTATTTTGACTGGTACAGTATTTAAATTACTAACAACACATAAAACTCAGTGAGCTAACAGCATCCTGTGGCAGCAAGAAACACACTTTGTCAAGATTATAATTCCACCGGACTAGATTAATTTAATTACACTTAATATTTTTTTACTAAATGGCACCACCAGACATGCATGGCAAATAATTTGTGTGTAAATTACTCCCACTCCTGCTCTAGATGTTATCAGCTCCAAAAAGCCACTTACAACTATGTGAATTCACTGTCACTCTCAATCATCATATATGAAAGTGTGGGCAAAATTTTGTTGAAAAAATACACATCTTTTGCAAATACCATGTGTCTGATATTTCCTCAAAGGCTGCAGACTGAGCAGAAAGCAAGCAGCATTTGCTGTAACAAATGTCGATGTTCACTCCTGGCAAAACACAAGCATTTTATCGAAACATCATGGATCCGCATTAGCAGAAACAGCATTCGCATGAAATTATTTTGGAATAAATATAAGAAAATTCAGGGATTTACTGCTGAAACACCTAGAGACATGGGCTGTCACTGAGAACAAGCCCCTATGCCAGCAGCAGGGGGACAGCACTGCCTGGCTGTGGATTTGGGGGCTGGGATTCCCCCACCTGCTGCCCATTGCCCAGGAGCTCCGCCCCAGCTCAAGCCCAGGCCCCAGCTCAAG
>NW_009735988.1:28753-140163 GCF_000703405.1 Apaloderma vittatum | reverse complement strand
GACCCCTGAGGGACCCCACGAGACACAGGCCGCTAACTGGACTGTGCCCCACTGACTAAATCTCTCTGACTTCTTCCCTTCTTATGCGGCAATATTCACTAACTTCTCTTTTTGGCACTAAACTAACTTGAAGATGATACAGTAGAAAGCTAAGAAACCTGTTTTTTTAAAAGCCATTCTTGTCTCTTTATTGTCTTGCAAACATCTTATTCTGCATCACGTTCAAACCGACATTTATTTGCTTTTCTGTTACCACTGGAATGTTTTCCAGAAAAGGTATGTTTTAATCTGTTGTGCAAATATTCTTATCCTAAAACTGATTTAGTCATTTTAACTTAGTACTTCTTACAGAAACTTAAAAAGAGCTACAAGACCTATTTTTCCTTTTCACAGATGGACAAATGAAATTTTGCAGCTAGTTTACTTTACTACTTACAATGAAAGAGTGGCACAAGTTATTTACATTTCTGCCTTTCATATGGACAAAATACAGCTACAGCTCAGTTTCTGCTCAGACTCAAGACTTTTGTCTCCAGTCAGACCTCTGTAATGGATTGGAACCTGAGCCTGACACTAACCAAATATTCCAGAAGGACTAAAACTCAACTAATGAACAAAACTACTAAAAGTTTTAAGGGAACTCAAATATTTTACATGTGGACACAATCCATGTTAAAATATTTTTTGAGTTTGCAGATACTCAGGGCTATGCAAACAGAGAGAGCTTTCAGTCCTCTTTATCTGCTAGATTGTCACACGGTGTCCTTCAGCTATAAGGAAAAATCTCTCTGATGCAACCTTAAGTAATCCTTAACTTTGATAGATCTGTGCCTTCATTTATTTCCTTACAGACATTACATCCACTAAAGTTGAAAATCTAAAGCTTAGTTTCATGAAGACAGACTAGAGGCTACTGAACATGCTAGTATACATTACTAACCAGATATTTTTTCCAATTACTTTTTAGGGGTTATTCTGTCAAATTTTTGCATAAATCCTAATTAGCTGATCCAAAGTCATTTAATTCTTGTAACAATGGTAACTCATGAGACCTACCATATACCAATTAGACCTCTCGGGAGAAATGACTTGCAGGATTCTTTTGCTTTCCCGTATTGAAATGACAGACACTACTTTGTCCTTCACTAACTATTCCCTTGGCCATTAAAAAAAAATTACAAATCTCCTTGGATTTTAATGAGGGTAAAAGAGGTACAAATTATACCAAACAGACACATAGAACACTGTTTCTGGAAATACATTATTTGGTAGATCATTTAAAGCTCATAATTTTAGAGGAATTTAAAGAATGCTGTTAATCTAAAGTATTCTATATGAAGTCAACATTCTGTCTTTCTAGCTTACTAACATAAATTGAACTCTACAGAATTTTCTTTTCTGTCTTTTTTTTTTTTTTTTCCAAAAAAGTATTACCATAAAGCATTATAGAGAAACAGAGGGCTGTTATCACTCAGTACTGGTTCAGGATTACAATAGAAGCACAACAACTTGCAGTTACATTTTGCTTTTTTGAGACAGTTCTGGATGGGACAATGAAAAATAAACTGAAGTGAAGAAAAAAAGATTAGCAGTAACCTTCCTCAAAACCACTGCAGTCGTGTGACTCGTGCTCCAGTTTAGAAGGCAGACAGGAGACCAGAGGAGAGAGAAGTTCACGAAGTTCAACAAGGCCAAGTGCAAGGTCCTGAACATTAATTGGTGCAATCTCAAGCACAAATACAGGCTGGACAAAAAAATGGATTGAGAGTAGCCCTGAGGAGAAGGGCTTGGGAGTGTTGACTGATGAGAAGCTCAGCATGACCCAGCAATGTGCATTTGCAGCCCAGAAAGCCAGGTGTATGTTGGGCTGCATCAAAATAAGTGTGGCCAGCAGGTTGAGGGAGGCAGTTCTCCCCCTCTACTCCCTATTATGACTTGTGATAGACCCTTTTATAACTCACAGGTTGTAAAAGAATTAATTACTAAAAAAAAGAGAATTAGTTAAATCATGAGCTTGCAATCAGAGGTGGACAACATAGAATTGAAATGCCAGCAACACTTACATGCTCTGATTCACATCCAAACAACTCTGAACTCAGCTGTATGAAGGAAATACATTGAATTTGCCTTCTCTTTCAGGTACCCTCTCCATGTAAAGATGCACATCTAAGCAGCTACAAAAGGAACTATGCAGTGTTCTTTGTGAAGCACATAAAAATCAGTGAAACATGCGTTAGCCTTGTAGTTGTAACCTGTGTGTGACTCGTGCTAGAACAACTGCATTGCAGTATTCCAGTGCTTGGTGAAGCCAAAGAAAGGGAACTACAGCTGGGGCAGTGCCTGTAACCCCTGGGAGTGCGCACCCCTGCCAGGTGCAGGACAGGACCCTGCAGAGCCACGATAAATACAGCTCCTTGTGATGTGGAATTACAGTTGGAACCACATATAGAACATTATCACAGCTTCACAAGCACTGGAATTTGTGGCTCAAATATGAGTGAGGTGGACCGAAAAAAGGCTGAATGACTGGGCTCAAATAGTTGTGATCTTCAGTATGAAGCCCAGCTGTAGGCCATTCACAAGTGCTGCCCTTCAGAAAGGGCAAACAGGAACTCATAACAGTCAACAAAGAAATGCAAAATCTAGCACCTGGTGAGGAATAACCCTAAAGCACCAGTTCGTACTGAGGGATCACCAGCTGGAGAGCAACTTGGCAGACAGACGTGGAGGTCCTGATGGACAACAGGCTGAACGTCAGCCAACAATGTGCCCTGGCAGAAAATAAAGTCAAAAGCCACATTGGGTTGCATCAGGAAGAGTGTTGCTACTGGGTCTGGTGAAATACTGGAAGAAAAAAAAAAAAGAAAAGAAAAAAAGGGAAAAAATGAGCCTACAAAAAAAAAATAACCAAACAAAAAACCTAAACCCCAACAGTAACAACAAAACACCCCAAGCTGTTTGCTGTTATTTGTTATTCTTCATTCTTATCTGTTTAGAAAGTGGGAAAAAAGTCTCCTAAAAAATTTACAGAATCATAGACTGAAAACAACTTAGAATCAACCATTACTTCATGTTTCCTTGACAGATATTGACTATAAATGTGACAGATGTTCACCTAAACAGCCTGTTCTGAAGCATCTTGAGTGCTGACAACATCTTTGAACTGATACGAACTATAAAAGACAGTTTCACCTTCTATTCTGGTTATTCAACCCATTATTTAACCATTAAATTTTGAGTCAATGTCAAATAGAAAATATATTCACAAAGGTAAGTAAAAATGTTTTGACTTTTTCTACTCCCCTTCTGAGTTTTGTTGGGTTTGTTTGGTTTGGTGTTTTGTTTTGGGTTTTTTTCCTTGCAGGCTTTCTTTTAGTTAATTTTCATTTGATTTTTTAATGCTAAAACTTCCAGTACATTATTGAAACTGTGGTAATTCATGAAACTTCTAAAACTGTTTTTACCTGGAATACATTAAATGAACTTAAATGAAAAAAATCAGACTGTTGAGTTGAAGATGTCACTTTTCACATTAAGTAAATCCACAATCCGTGGGCAGAAAAACCTAATACAGATTTGCACTCTGTACAATCGTTTTTCTCATTTAAAACAGCTATACGGAAGTTAATAACAGCAGTATGTCATTAAATATTACTGGTTTTTCCTATCACTTCATTTTTGCTTGGCTGAGGAGTGTAAAGCTTTTTCTATTAGAAAAGGCTATTAATCACTCCTTGAAATACGGTTACAGATAGCAACATTGCATACATGTGAGAGAAGAATCATATCCAAACACAGAGAGATATGATATCTCGTGCTTCATCAAACAATTATTATTTATGCTTTTTTTAGAAAAAAAAATCTTAATAAAGTACTAGCTAGTAGCTAGAGCTAGCACTTGAAACTGCTTTCAGCAAACCTGTGGGAGTCAAGGTTAGGAAATCACCTAGGAAGTGCTTTACATGGAGAGATAAGAGTTCTTGATGCCCTGTGACTGTTTCTATAATGCATTTTGTTATAGGTAATATGAAAGGTCTTACGATCCTAGCAGATTTATTTGAGAAATTTTCTAACTATTTATAATCAGGATTATGTTTGAGTCTCTGTTCATGGACTATGAAGCTATCATAAAGTCCCCAGTTTCCCCATCCATGGAAATGACCTTTAGAAACATACTATTTGCTAGAGTTTGGTAACTAGCAAAGGTCTATTAAATTTTCCTTATTACTTCAGATGTCTTTTTCCATTTTCACTCATATCAAATGTTGAAAGTTTCAAAATTCTGAGTCTTGGACATAGCACAAATTAAACTTCTCAGGAGTAATTTCATAGCCTACAGAATCCTTTACTACACTTCAGAATTAATCAAATTTCTTCAGATAATATTTTGCTCACAAGAAGTGTCATGTTTTTTTCAAAACCCACATTATTTTCCTACAAAACCCAGACGTATTTATACTACAAGTTGCCTCTTTGAGGCTTTCATGGCTTAGTAACTATCTGTTCCTTTTCCACTATTTACATTAGGAAAAGTAGTGCTTCTCAGCAAGGACAAGGAAAATAACTGATTTAAGGTGAGTAAACTTTTAATGTAATCTTTTTTACTCCGAAATATAGAAAAAAATTTCAAAAGTTAAAAATTTGTAATTATTTAGTGAGCAAGCTGTGCACACTGGACAAAGCATTTGTTCAGCTGAGGATTTTAGTCTGTCACCTCCAAAATTCAAATGGCCTGCCTATCAATGCAGGTATTCCATTTTAGACATAGTAAAACCTGAAGTGTTTTAATATTTCTGTAAAGAAAATATTTCTCAGTCTCTTAGAAGTCAAAAGATGTAAATGAAAAAGGGGTAGGTCTCAAAATCTTTTGAGCTGACTTTATGAGCCTACTTCATTCTTAACCAGCTAAACTTTTTACAGACACCCATTCACATTTTGTACTCCAGGAGTAAAAATCTAAGGACATGCAAGTACTATTCAACTTATGTTCTTATAAGTATCAAAGAAAGAAAGAAATGTAATGCCACATGAATTTTAACTGTTCCAAACTAAAAGAAAAAAAAAAAGAGGAAAAGAAAAAAAGCACAAAATATTTATCCCAACTTACAACATAGTCAGGTGGCAGAGCAAGCTCTCCTGTAAATATGCAGTGTTTCCCAGCAAAACAAGAACACGTTTCTAAAAGACTGATCCTTCAATCTGATTATTTTTAAAATAGGAATTAATCACTTTCTCATTTGCCAGATCTTCAGGGTAAACAATTCACAAATAGTTGAAGATGAAATTTGAAAAATATTCAAATTTCATTTTCTTCTTCAATTCAGATGGTTGTTTCCCTGCCTCATGGCAGAGGCAAGTCACGAAGAAAAAGTCTAGCTTATGTAAAATGAATCAAATCCGACCATACTTATAATGAATGAGAGACTTTGTTACTCCAGTGTCCATAAGGAAGAAAAGTTTGGTTGAACCACCCCACAACGGTGCAAACAAGGGACAGTTAATAAGGTGGAAGCAGTCTGAATAGTCAGATGGAGAAGAAAACAAAGCCTTTAAGGTGAGAGTTTAATGAAGTGAATTCAGGAAAAGGGAGAAAGCTGAATAAAACTATAAATATAAAAATATAAAACCAAATTTGGCCTGTGTAATTTCAGTGTGTTACAGGACATGATACAGAAGCAAATAGCAAAAAATAGGTTTGGTAATAGCATTGTATGTTTGACAGCAGTGAAAGAACTCCTTTTTACCCTCCAGCAGTCTTAAAAAATGCATGGTGATTGTGATTTTGAAAAGCCCCTTTAGTACAGATAAACAAGGCTTTTAAAAATTCATGCAGTAGATAAGCATCAATTATCTACACTCTTGGTCTTTTTTTTGTCATTTTAAATCTGTTCTTTGATACCGGATAATAAGCTTTCTGACTTTGTCAATAGAAGTCATATAAACCGCATATAAAGAAACATCCTGTTACTGAGATGCAGCTAAGCATTTTTTTCTGAAGACAAACTGACCATAGAAAAATGAAGCACGTTCAGCTAACAATGCTCTAGAAATTGTAGGAAAGTATTGTTGGAACAGGTCTGGAGGACGGACACAGAAATGATCAGAGGGATGGAACACCTCTCCTATGAAGGAAGGCTGTCTCAGTTAGGAAAGAACTAGGAACAACTACGGAAACTGTGGAACACAAGTTATTTCTGGAAGTTAGCTTTTGCTTGAGTATCTGTGTAAAGACACACTACTTGTGAACGCTGTATACTTTTCAATCAAAAAAAATACTTCTAAAACTGGAAATGAAAAAAAAGAGATAGTATTTCTTCATAAGTGTTTGAAAGGATCTCAGAAACCAGGCTGACGATATAATAAAAAATTTAAAAGACACTGATTTATTCGAGATCATATTCTTGGGTTTTAAGAGACAGCTTAAAAAAAATAAATAAAGAGATAGGTTGCCCTAAAACAAGCACACAAACTTTTTGAAACAATCATTCAACACTCCATACAAGCAATGGTACAAATCCTCATTTATGAGTGATGATAATTTCTATACTGGGTTATCTAAATGACTGAAACATTTTTCTGAAACTCTTAGTCACGACATCACGATGCTGATGAATGCATTGCTCGAAAATTTGTCATGCTTCTTAATTTGAATACTACCTGAGCGTTTACGTAAAATTTTAGGATACCATGTTGATTACATTGAAAAAACTACTCCTTAAGGGAACAGACTTGCATTATAAAAATATATACAAAAATCTATTTGTGGTGAATCTAATAACTGGGTGATCAAATGTGAGGCTTGCTGAGTAGCACAGAAGCAAGCAATCTATAGCAGGTTTCTGAAGATGATGTAAGAACAGATTTTGAGTGATACCAAGAAGGATGTTGCAAGGTTATCAGCTGGAAACAATATTGCCTTGAGATAATTTTTTACAATCACTTTTATACACTAATTTTTGAAAGAAAAAAGTAGAAACTGCAGAGGTCAGAAGCTCTTACAATATTTAATAAGAGTGCACAAGTATGTGGTATTTATAAAGTATATTTAGTTTCAATTTTTTTTTGCTGTTACACCAGAGATACTTTCAGCTATTTCTTCAATCTTCGTATTCAATGACAATGACACCCTCTGAATTTTATTTGTGAGTGGTTTTTATTAACATTAATCTAGGAATGAAGTGTTTTCTTGCAGATTAACTCAGCCACATTCTGTTAGGTTTTAATTATTTTCTTGCTGTCAAAATACGGTCCCTTTCATAATACTGAGCAAAGAATAACAAAAATCCCAATATGTTGAAGTTCTCCTGCATGCCCTACTGCCTTTAAGTAGTGGAAGTTAACTGCTGAGCACAGGAGTGAGTGAAGGAGTCGTGCAGTGAGCATCTGTCTGGCTTGGAATAATATGTTTAAAAACACTTTGTTACAGGTAATTTTGTCTTTACTGTCCAAAAAGCCTCAGCTGCTCTCAAGGTCAAAGCTCATGGTAGCAAGCTGTATAAATAGTATTTTCCTGATTTCCTTTAGAGAGAGGCTGCTTCCCTTCACCCTTTAATTTAAAAATTTTAAGATAAAGTAGATGTATGGATTAGACAAATCGAAGCATACAATCCTGTAAAAAGCTGTCTTACATTCAATCCTTTCTCAAGCACTCCACAGCATAAGGAAGTGCTTAAGAACTCACGTACACCTGAAGTTCACATAGTGAAGGCAACTTTTATCACTATCAAAGGTCAGATCTGTCAATACATTCAGCCTTCTCTGCACAGCTCTTACAACGCATGCCACACGCCAAACCACTGCAAACTGCTGGTTGTGACATTACTGGCAAATGGAAATCATAGAGATCATAGATCATAGATCATAGAATGGCCTAGGCTGGAAGGGACCTTAGAGATCATCTAGTCCAACCTCCCTGTTTTGGGCAGGGACGCCACCTCTCGACTAGACCAGGCAACACATGGGGACCGAGCGGGAAATGCCCAGTTTGCACAGACGCAACACATTGTTCCCAGCCCTGGCTTCAAGTCAGAGACTTAACAGAGAGTAAGAGCACTGCTCTTCTGTACGTGTTTCCAGCTGCTTGTTGGGGGCTGTGTTCACAGTGCAAACACTTTCCAATCTGCAGGGTACCATAGTCATTGTGAACCAGGACTATGGACATAAGGGAAGATGATAGCAATGATACACAGAAGATGATGTATTATAAGTTGCTATTTCCTACTCAACGTTCCTGAAATTTGACTATACTCACTGAAGTCATAGCTTGACTTTGGGTTAGTAAATGGGTATTGCTTATTTTGCCAGACCAAAAAAAAGGTCACCTTGTATATCTAGAACAAAACAAGATGTTTTCAGCTCCAAACTTCTTACAAAGTCTTGGCAGCTTAAACACCATCTCATCTCTACCCTCAGGTAAAATGACTCTAGTCTTTCCTTAGCCTTCATTTTAATTATTGGAGAAATTAACATCTTAATTGTATTAACAGAAATTAACAAATCTACACTGGATTGTCCACCTACAAAATTAAGGATAAAATTATGAAAAGTATTTTATGAGTTATAGAAATAGAGAGGTTTTTTGATTTCCAGTTTCCATGTGTACGAATACAGATAAATGATGTTTTGGACATCTTTCCCCTTAAAAAAATTAAAGGGCTTTATGCAGAGAAGCCTTCGCATGATCCACTTGCAGTTTTGCTAAACGTACTTGTCATGATGAATATCCTTATTCATACTTCCCGTTCAGAACTCCCATTTCCTTACTCAGCCAAGTCATTTGTGGGGATTCACTCTTCTAGCCTAGGGAACCTAATTTCCGTTGACCCTGGTGATTTTTCCACGAAGCTGAGGTGATGCTCAGCTTGACCCAATAGATATGTTCATTCAAGTACTGATATGAAATCCAAGTCATCAACAGAAGAACTGATTATGCTGGTTTTAGAGAAGACTGAAGCACACTGAACTATAACAGAAGTATAATTCAGGTAAAAATTTTAACAAAGCAGAAAAGAATTCCTAGTTTTACCAGAGCAAGCTTTTGCTCCTGCAGTTAAGATTCTTTAAATAATCCTTTTTCACATAGGCAATATTAATGCAGTCAGCCAAACTAGTCACATTAATAAGAACTACTCACAGTAGTACTACTACTGAGAAGTACTACTCACTACTCACTTTGCTTTAAAGTCTCATTAGTTGTAGTGCTTCTCTGTTCTCAGGTCCTTTTGAAATGTTTTCATTGTAGGACATCCACTAGATTTTCTCTCTCCTTCTCAGACAGTATCACCAGCTGCCTAAAGGACCAGCTTTTGGCTCTGCAGGAGATCACGCAATAAACTTAATTCCTGTGGTTGATGAAATGCTAAACAAACGTGAAACCAGGACTCTAATTATTAATTTGTGTCGTCTCTAATCAGGAAATAATATTTCTTAATTACAGTTTTCTGTTTACTTCTGTTCATAGAAACTAGAGGCATTGGGGCATCTTCACCTACGAAACAAGAATATTGTTTTACTGTTACTGCAAAATTCCTAGTGCTACCTTTTTAAATGGTATTAAAGACTGAAACTGCATTTTCGGTTGTCATAATAACATCAGATCACAATACTTTTTTCTTTTTAGGATGAAAGCAACTCATGCTTAAGTTACGAATGAAACCAGACACTAGTGTTCTGATACACCAGCACAAAATGCAAGTGACATGACTATGGATTTTCTCAGTAACTTTCACAGTTCAACCACCTGAATCTCATTTCATGTGAATTCATACAACGTGCCAAAACACGGATCAGGGATGCAAAAAGCAATGGGCATCTTTTAAAAACACATCAGGATCTTTGTCTTATTTTGAAGGAAACATGTAGATACTGATGGAGCTACAGACTAGCATTTTTTTTCCGTAAAGAAACACCCTGTATATCATTATAATACTTTTTGTGTTCATGTGTGGTACAGCATGATTGAAAATGCCAGCAGCACAGCACTTCAGCAGGTTTTCAGAACTTGGGAACTATTTAAGTGACAGGAGAACATCTTGCTGAAAGTTATACCTCTGTAGGCACTATATGAGCACACAGGAAACATATATCTCATTTCTCATTTATGAAGGTAGGGTTGGGATTTGGGGATTCATCTCTCTCTTTATCATTACATATATTACAAGTAAAAAAACCTCAAAAAATAACAAAACAGGCATCCACATTATTATTTCAAAGTGCAAGAAAATGGATTTAAGGTTCATCTTTGACGCAACATTTAGCAAAGCTCAGGAAGCTCACAGAAAGAAAATCAGAACTGAAAACTTCTTCAAATCAGGTAACAACAAGGAATGTTAAAGGCTTGACAATAGAAAACAAAATGGCTTACCTAAATCTTTCCTATTCACGGGTATTTTATTATTTTTTTTATGGCATTCTTTTATAAAATCTGTAATAGAAGTGCACTTCATCAGCTTTTCATAATTAAATCTTTCTCACTGTAAGGTGCACAATCATAGATTAGAAACTGTTTCTATAGTGTGAAGGAAATTATCATTTAAGCCCTTTATTTGAGTGGGGATTCTTTCAGTCACCAATAATGCCAGTTATATGCCTTATTTGACAATTAAAAAATAGAATCAGATTGCTAATATCATAATGCAAATTCCAAAAAGGATATTCAATGTCCCACACACTTGTAGGAAGGATTCCAAAAGATCCGCCATAAAATACAGGGTGCATTAAAAATAACATCTTACAAATTAGAATTAAGAAAGCTAAAAAAATAACATTTTTAAAAAGTAAATGTAACAACAGTAGGCAAATAACTTAGGCAAACTTAATCAACTCCAGTGTACAAGCCAAACTGAAAAATTACAAACTATAATCAACTATACCCAAGTCACTACATTAAGCAGCAATCACTTTATGGCAAAAAACAGCAACCAAACAACCAAACAACACAAAAAAGCCCTCAAACCTGGGCAGGACCAGTCAGATATTTAACAGTTTTGCTGAAAAGGAATCTGTGCATAATTGAATCATGTCTAAGACTGGTGCCTCAGCAGACTGGACACAAATCTGTGTGTGCACATAAAGAGAACAAGCAGCTCTGATTCACCAGTGCACTGTTCCCATTCTGGGACTAATACGGCTGAGAACAACGCAATTCCCATACCAGGTGCCTGTCAAACGCACACAGCCTTTGGTGCATTTATTGCACGCAGGATTTAAAAGCATCCAGCCGCTTACTAAAGAAATCCTCGTGCTAATGCTGATGTTGCTTATTCTAACATAAAGTACAGAAATATTAATTGTCTCAGAGTCTCCAATATTTAAAATCTTTTCTATGCATTTGTATTCAAAATTTCCACAGGGGGCAAACTTGATGCATATTAAGGCAGATCTGATCACAAATGTGTTATATTTACTCTCTCTGCCTCATTTTCTCTCTCTTTTTTTTTTTTTTGTAAATTTTAACACACAGTATGCTCATACAGATAACAGCAATCCTCATACAGATAGCAGCCATTTTCATACAATCAAATTATCTGCAGTCCTTTTAACAACTGCCATTTCAAGCATTAACACAAGTTTTATTAAGAAGACTTAGTCCTTCCTGGGGCTATAAAACTGTGCTGATAAGACAAGCATAAATTTTTGAGTCTATTTTTCTGCATTTTAAGAGAAATAGATTAAGCTCTGAATGGATAATGGCTCCTACAGAAAGCCCAGAACAGCTGAAAAATGTATTCTACCAAAAATATTAGATGTAATATTGACCTGCAAAAGGGAGTGTCAACAAAAAATAATATCCAGGATTATGTGAAGGGTCAACAGACTTTGCGACCTTTGCTGAAACTAGGATCTATTACATGTGAAGCTGTGTTATTATGAAACCGCTGAGACCCCAACAGGAGGCCCAAGTTAAAGTACTGCATAGAGATTTTTTTCTTATGCAGAAGAAGTCTGGTTTTGTTGCTTAACAGATTTGAATAAAACTGTGGGGTTTTTTTCTGTTCACTAGTAGCTGGGTAGGCTTTTGGCAAGGGTTCTCCTCAGGTCAAATGGGATAAAGTATCTTTCAATAAAATTTCTAGGAAGTCCCTGAGCTTAAGCAACGCTATCACAATTCTAGTATTGATTGTGGTCTACGGGTACCCTCTGTCTTCCCACAGGAAGAGAGAGTTTAGCTGACTACCTTGGACTGAACTCCAACTACTCTGAATGCAAATTACTTAATTTATCTATGTTTAGCAGTGTTGCACCCAAGAACACCAAAAGTGGCAACATACAAACTATTCTTTTTTAGGCTGACAGATCATTCAGGATCTTTCCAACTACACACTCCTCTTCACCTTCTTGTGCGGAGAAAGCCAGCTGTGACAAAGTATGCAAATTTAATTTAATGCTTTAATGGTTTGGGTCTTATTCATTAGGGAGCACACTTTTTTTTTTTTAATTAACTTTGCAAAAGATTACTTCTGACCACTTTGAAGTTCAACACGTGTTTGTAATTCACAAACATGCCAAAAACAACACCCTGCTCTTTCTGTTGACATTTTCATACATTGCTGTCCTGCAGCAGATGGCTGAAGAACCTAATCAGAGACTTTGTACAAAGCAACAAAAATTCTAAGCTAGGATCTGTAGTTATCACAGAAGAAAATATAGAACTCCAAAGTACTGATGTGTGTAATTCTTGCAAAGCATTTAATGAGCTCGTACCATCCTATGAAAAAAATTCCTCACTGCTTCAGTATCTCTCTGGTCAAGACAAGTTGCAACAATATAATGACCATATAGTTTTTACTGAGCCCTCTCCCTTACCGAACTAGGTAGTGAGGGAAAATTCCATCGCTCTTCATTCTCAAGTATTTCCCATCAGGCACTTCCTACTAAATCCTTTTTCTCCACATCCATAATATCCCACAGACTATGGGCCCTTATTCTGCTTTCTCTACACTCCTATACACTTAGGGTATGAACAAAAAAAACAAAACCCGGAGAGACAGATCTCATGAGAACATTCGCAGAGCCCCTCTTAAAAAAGATTAAAGATTAAATCATTGTTTCACAGAAGTAAAAAGAAAAGTCCACTTGAGCCACAGTTTCCTCAAGTTTTGCTTTACTGGAAGTCTATTGTTTTAAAAACTGTTTGTCAGCTTTTAATTACTCCAAAATCAGAATCGTAATCCTAATTTAAAAGACCAGCAGTTTTATGCAATTAAGCAGAGACTATGGTTGATTTGCCCTCCTCTCCACCAAAGAAATTTCCCTGACTTGGCAACATCATTCTCGGATATGATGTTTTTTTCAGATTTTACTTAATTTCACAGTGCAATCACTGTGACAAATTGCTGCTTTCATTTGTTTCATCAGTCAACATGGCTGTCCTCTTTCCTGGAATTCTTATTATTCACAAGATCTACAGTAATTGCAAATTGGCTTTAGAGTATTTTTTTGAGGTTTTTTTTTCATTTTTAACTTCAAATCTGAGTAAACACTTCAATACTATAAGTTAGTTCCACCAGCAACAGGACTGGATTCTAAAAATGCACCACAAGGAAGCAAAGACAAGACTGAAAATGCAGAAAGGGACAGGATACCGTGGTGTTACACTTAAAAATTACATATTTAATTCAGTACTCACTGAGGACAATATTTGTGGCTGGACAAGCTGCACTTGTCCCAGAGAATGACATTAAGCTTTACAGTAAACACCCACAGATTATTTCTAGGTTTTTAAGGGGGTTGGGGGGACTGTTTTTTATTTTTTTATCATGAAAGCTCTTTAAACCTCTGAAAAGGAGGATTACTTAAATCACATTTGCATGAATAACACTCATTTCGAAATCTGAACAAATCCTTACATTTTATTTTCCTTGCATGCTGTGATTCTTCAAGTTGGCCCTGCTGTGACTCAATCAAATTCCAGCTTTTAGCTTAAAACAAAATCTAATCAAGTCATAGCTGATTTTTCTCCTCTTGCTGCAGTTTGCCTGAAGTAAACATGTTTGTTTATTGAAAGTGATATTGCTTAACTGGCATACCAAACAGATAAATCTGCAAAAATATAACAGCAAAACTCATAATCTACTTCGGAACAAGTAAGTATCGATTGAAGAAATATGGGAATAGGTGGCATAATGCAAATGAGCAGTGATTATATACAGTGAAGTAAGACAGTATCTAAACATTTAAAATTAGGTCAAAATGTTTCACAGCACTTGTCCCTACAAAACAGTCAATTCTCTTCAGTCAAGATTCTGTCTCCTGCTTCTAAAGAGCAGTTAAGTACAAGAAATGAACATAGCATCATCTCACTGTCCCTCCTAAACACTTTTTTTTTTTTTCCTGAGGAAACACACTGTATCCCTGTTTGCAAGTTTACTTTGCTCTAAGGCTGGATTTTTCATAAATATTACCTGAAAAATAAAGAGAATTTTAAAAAAAAGTACATAAATTCCTAACTTTTATTTGACATGGGAGAATATGTCATCCTAAACTTTCAGTGTATGAAGGCATGAGCACAAGCTCAATGTTTTGCATTCTTCTGCACTGTGATCCTTTTTTTTTACAAGAGCTTTGTCTCAAAGACATCAGCTATAAATGGAGCCTAGATTTAATCTTCAATATCTTCTCAGAGCCCTTACACAGGTAAGAGCAGTGGCTACAGAATGCAAGAAAGAAGAGATAGCTAGAGATGAGGCATGAGCAAGTGATATACAGAGAATACGTGACCTCATGAGGTCTCCTCCATCCTCAGAATTTTTATGGAAAGAAAATAAGACGGTAGGACGCACGTAACTCTAACAGCAATAAACGAAAACAGCAGCGGGCTTGTGTGTTCATTGAATAGACGGAGTGTTGAATCTTTCCATGCAAAATTGGGGTTTCTTTACTCTTCTATTAATGGGTAACTACCACAAAGTCAAACCTTATAATCAATTACAGCGGGCTTTACAAGCAGGTACAAACAGGTGAGGCTTAAAATCTTGTTTCTGCTGTCAGACATTTAACATATTTGAGAAACAAGAGAGTTGACAGATATGGAGAAAAACTGAGAAAAAAAAATCTAGCAGAGAAACCAGTTGCCATTTGTAAAAATTCAAGGTGTTTCATGCTAAATGACCAAAAGGCAATAGAAATATAATGTAAAACAAAGAGTCACTACAAATGAAACCAGTGTCACTAAAAAAAGACCGAAAAGGACCGAAATAAAAGTAACAATGAAATAAAATACAGTAATACAATTAATACAAAAGACCTAAAGTACCAAAAATAAATCTGCTAATGTTCTTATACATTTGTTCAGGTTTTGTGTTCAGGGCAAATGGCGAACTTGCATGAAATTATTTATATAAATAAACTAAGAGGCGTTAACACACTCTAGTGCTTTACAGAAATCAATGGTTTTGTTTCCATGAAAGAGGAAATGTTTGGTTTTTTCCATTTGATTTTAATTCTGAAAAACCCTAACGAATACAGGCCTCAAAATAGTTTATTTTTCTCTATTTTTTTTAAGTAGTTTAGTAATTGTGTCTTCAGATTACAGCAGTAATATAAACATTTCATTAATTGTACTTCTGGTTTTTTTCAGCTTTATAATACTACCTTAGCTGTACTGCTTTCAAGACATACCAGCCATCATTTTTCCCTACTTTCAGAAGAAACAAGTAACTCTCTCCTTACTGTTCTCATATTTCTCGTTCCCATGGCATTTCATCAACAGAACAAGTTTGCCATGAACAAGCTTGTTCCTAACGAGGAACAAACATAACTAACTTTTTAATGTCAGGCAAAACATTTTTACTGTATCTGCAATACTCCTGTTATTCACCCTGGAAAAGCACAATAGTGAACATTTAGACACCATCAGAACAGGTGCTCTTTCAAGGTTGTTTTTACTAGATCTACTTCAGAAGCAAAATTAAAAAATATGTATTAGTTATGCTAAAAGCAGCTTTGTCCAGAACTCAGCCCAGCCGCTCTCTCCTGTTCTCAGAGTTGCATGCAGAAGGGCAAAGTAAGATGCTACATCATGTGCCTCACTTCTCTTTTGAGCATGCACAGGATATCAAAAAGGGGTACAAGATGATTTAGTGCTGCAAGACCGCACAAAGAAAACATTTTCTATGATCCCTGCCAGTTTGTCAACATAAAACCACCTGTGTGGGTTTTTCCCATTTCTCACAAGGCTGCTAAGCACAGGCCAAAGGCATGCAGTCTCAGTTCCTCTAATAAACACCTCAATTTTCCTACACACCAGTAATTTACAAATTCTTCAGACTAAGAGCCCACTATAGGTCTGAAAATCCAGTTTCCTTAATGCACTTCACCCCTGAGCAACACAAAGAATTTGCACACTTGACACGCACATAAAAAACTGCATCAGTTCACAGTCTCTTTTAGGAAATATTTTATGGCTGCAAGCACGTATGAAAATATCATTAAAATTCAGTGGAAGTTAGATGACTAATTCCTATCAGAATTTTGGAAAATTCCAATTAATGAGCATGGGAACACTGAGGCCAATAAGTGAAAATGTAGTTACTTTTAATTAAAAGGCCCAGTGCTAATAAGGACCTCGAGGATCAGAAAGTGCATGCAAAGCAGTCATCAACTAAGCAGAATGGGCCTACATTAACTCGTTCATAGATGGAATGGCCATTTCCGAGAGTTCTTTTCATCAGCACTTGACTGCTTGTTTGTTCCAGCAAATTACATTCTGGTAGAAAATACCAGTTTCACTCTGAAGGAATGACAGGAGATCAATAAAGTCACAAATATGGGGAATGTATAATATGTTCCTTCTGACCTAGGGAAATTGACAGGCCATGGGACAGATTGTTTCTGTACTCTTAGAGAATACTGTGACGTGCTAACCAGTGTAGCTTTTGTATTTCTTGGCTTTAAGAGGAGTGAAGTTAGATCATTTCAGAGAAAAAATGTAAAAACTTGTGTGTTGAGATTTGCGTGTTGAGATGTCTGATTAAATAAGCAGGGAATGTTCAGAAAATTCTCTACAAAGTATTGCAAATGTGTCACTGATGCTTTTAATTATATTTTAACATAATGTAATACACATACCCAATTTATTTTTTTGTTTTGGCTATGCCCAACGTGAAACTCTACCTGTATACTGCAGTAGGAAAAAACAGCTGAAATTTGTCAAAACAAGATGACAACAAAATCAGATTGAGAAGAGCAAATGCAAGCACCCCATTTATACTGTCAGGAGTGTATTTTTGAAAATATCTAAACTCATGCCTGTATATCTTAAGGTGAAATGTTATGATGGCCACCTGCAGTGTAAAAGATAGCATAAAGGTACAATACTCCAGAAATAAGATACAAAATTCTGTCCAGAAACAGTAAAAAAAAAAAAAAGTTTGAGGAGACTATGACCAGCAAAGTCACCTGGTTATTTCTCCTTAATGAGTTAGAAATATATACTGGGGACTTGACCACTTTTATAAGTGGCGGCAAATTACCACTGTCATAGCCATATAGATGTTTTCCCATTTTCAGTCACTCAAGAAATGAGAAAACATGTACTGTTCATCAACAGGAACTAACTAGTTTGCTAGATATATTATGTTTTCTACGTTGCTTTTGCAACATACAGCATCCATAAGTCCCAACAAAGCGAGCACAGATTGAAATGGGGAAGCAATGGGTAAAGGAAAAACTGAGTAATTTAATCCAACTACATTCAACAAACCAGCTAAACTGAGCGCATCTTTGTAATTTCTCTCACTAATCCCTTCAGACTTAAAGACAAGCCACAAAATCACAAAACTTGTAGAGAAACCATTACAATACAGTATTGCCATATGTCATATTTTCTGCCACTTTCAAGAGTATAAAATTAGTCTCTAGAATTTTCTTCATGTTTCGTGTAATTTCTTATGATGCTGGAGCCCAATTTTATTTGTATGCACACAAAGACCAAAAGAGAGAAAAAGAAGAGAGGGGCATTATAGAGTAGAAAGCAAACGAAGGTTAGGAGAGACACTTAAAGTCTGCTTCTCTGTTTCTTTATATCTTCCATGCCATCAACACCAGCACTGCCAGATCACACTGCTACCTGTTTGTACCACTTAGTAGAAGTGATCTTGATTATACAAGGCAAGGTAAGAGGGGATCAGATGCAAGGTTGACCAGATTTCCTATACCACCACCATACCTGTGTCTATTGAAAAGACTAGTTAATCCATGGGTACTCTGCAGATCTGACTCAGGGAAGTACTGAAGCTTTAATTTAGAAATGCCCAGGCACGCTATCCCAGATTAAGATCTCCAAGACTTATAACTTAGGTCTCAGTGTGTTTTTCGATTGCTTGCCTTTGCTTTCAAACAAAATACCTTATCCTTCTTAACAGAGAAAGGTTTTCACATAGCTCCCCTCACTGCAAACTCAAAATGTCAGGCTGTCATTGGTTAGAGCAGCTTTACACCGACCCAATGCCGAAAGCTACCAAGGCCCAGTTTGTGTGCACGGGCTGAGAACGAGCAGAAGCAGCTCCAATTTGAGCACGTGGTCGTTGCCAGCGCACAGCTCACACCTTCTCCTCAGGTACTAACATCACTCAGGCAGTTTCAGCAGTAGAGCACACAGTAGCAGCCAATCCTCAACGCTATACTCAAAAACCCATTTATCCAATTTACTGAATACCAAGGACTAGTCACCCTAACGTAACATGAATCAAAGCTAATCCCTAGCAATATGATGACTGTTATAAAATTAGCAGTACTGAGAAAACCAGGGATAACGTGTATACAATTAAGCTACACAGGAAATGCAAGACTGAATTGACTTTAGTTGTTATTAGTAACTTCTGCTTTGAGGTTCTCTTCAAACTTATTACTGATAATTTGATGTCCAAATCC
This sequence comes from Apaloderma vittatum, assembly GCF_000703405.1. NCBI lineage: Eukaryota > Metazoa > Chordata > Aves > Trogoniformes > Trogonidae > Apaloderma > Apaloderma vittatum. The sequence goes on along the minus strand of NW_009735988.1, from coordinate 121,293 downwards.
ACTTATAATATTTATTGAAGAACTAGTTTCTTTAAACTACTTTGTTACACCTGCTGCAATAGTCTTTAATGATCTAGTGACAGAGACGCTACTACCACTAAAAAAGTGATGAAGCATCTAGAAAAATGCATTTTTCAATGGAGTAAACAAAGTGACATAATTAGCACTATTTTAAATAAAGCATTAGCATGGGCCCCAAGATGTAGTCTAACTGGTGAGCATTTTTAAGGGCTATTTATATATCCTTTTTCCTCTAAGGAAAGCAAATAAATCCAGTTTATTTACAATAAATTGGTTTGGAAGAAGTCAGGTTATTTAAAATACATACTACAATTATCTGAGCAAATACACATTTCCTCTTATTGGCAACTTATTTACATTCAACTTTAAAACTGTTCCAGTAACAACTCAGTATTAAATCAATTACTGCATAAAGAAGACTACAATCCTGTTTTAATGTAAAAATAGCTTTCATGGCATGTTACTCAGTATAGTATGAATAAACGTCTTTCCTGAGCTTGTTCTTTTTAAAAATCAGTGACGTTCATCTTTCCTCCAGAGACATCTTACCCAACAAAAACCTGTACAATAACACAAAAAAAACCTTATGTGAACAAATCTGCATTGACCACATATAGGTAATTGCATAATTTCAATAACAACACAATCTATTTTGAAACAGAACATAGGATTGATTATTGAAAAACACTTCAATATTAAGAATAAAAGGGATTATTCGGTCTTGGACTTTTTTTTTTTATTAAAGGTGTATAATACAAAATATTCAGTAGTAGCTAATATTATCAGATACAACTGCACATTGCAGTTACATGTCTTCCATCTATAAACTGCTTTACAAACATTAAATAACATCATAAGTGTTAAATATACCTCAATGAATACTGCAGTTAAGGATCACACTGTGTAGAAATATACAGGGGGAAAAAACAAATAATTCTATTCACTGTGGTTGGTGGCAAAACTGTTGAATTCAATTGGGCAACAATTTCTCAGTGGACTGAGAGAATCACTGTGGATGAAGGTTTCATGTGACATAAGTCAAAGGGAGAGATAAGTATTTTTCACCCATGTCTACAAACTGAAATAATCTTCAGGAGCTATCACTGATGCCAACATTGTTCAGGGTATTACTGCTGAGCTTCTGGTCTTCTGTTGCCTTTTTCGTCTCTTAACAGCTCTCTGAGGAAAGTAATTTTGTAATGGACTATGTAGTTACGCAAAGATAATCAGAGAACAGTAAAGGGAATATCACCACTTTCCCAGGCTATAGGTTCGTTATTATATTATACACTCCCATGACTTATATATGTCAAACAACTTCATTCTTTTTCAGTTCTTCAGATAAAATTGGAAGACCTGCATTAAAATCTTGGGAGTAATAACAGAGGTAAATTTACATAAGCTAGAGGAAAAATTCAAGCAGTGTTTTCTGGATTTTCTACGATGCTTCTGCATACACAGAAGTACCCAATAGTAATTTCTAAAGGACAGTCCCTCCCCTACAAAATTCCTAAAGTCTGACAAAATACTATATTCAAAGGGATTATTATTATGATCTTCTTTCCATTAATTTAACACACTCTAGCATTCTTAGATTAGTACACTAATAAACAACATTGAGGCATTTTGTAAAGATAAACACATGTATGCAGTAACAAGGTGTATTACACAGAGTGACTTCACTGCTACTAGATTGCAAATCAGTTCTGAGACTTTTAACGACAAAGTATGCAGACTCTGGAGACAGGTGGCTGTATCCCTAATAGATGTTTCCTTGAAAGTAAATGCTGTAAGGGGCACTTGCACAGCCCATACAGAGAGGCGAGCACCAAAATCTTACAGCTATATATATAGTGCAACTCGAAAAACTGTAGAAAGGGAAATTTCAATGAAAATACAGGAATAATAGATGGCAATAATTAGAGTTTATGATAGTCTGGGGAGACTTACATGTCCAGGAAGAATGATTTACTAAATCAAGTTCAGAGCATCGAGTAAAAGAGAAAGAAAATGATATTTTTTGTACTGTCTTCTTTTTTTTCTTTAGCCTTCAGGAAGTCATATGCTGGTTACTCCTAAAGGGAACAGAATGTGCTACAGAATGGGAATTATCAAATGATAGATTTCAACCTGCCAGAGGTAAAGGCAATCTGTAAATTAGGTACCTATATTCCTTCCAATCTAATAGGGTCTCTAGATGGCACTACAGCACATAACCACATGCTTGTCTTCCTGATTTCCTTATAGACAACAAAACTACTTTCATTTTCCTGGAGCAGGGTGAGACCAAAGAAATTAGATATGCTGCATCACTGTCAACTTCACTGTGTTCCTCCATCAGGCTGCATAGGATTTTATGTGACTGACAAATGTTATTCCTGAAGATACAGGACAGTGGATTTACTAACAAAACAACAGCTGCACAAAACATCTCACTTAGGTTAAAAACCTGAGCATTACAGATGTAAAAAGGCAAGCCACTGATTCTGGAGATTCTGTAGCACTGTGCGGAGGCAAATCTCCTGAAGAAGAATCTACTGTGGCTCTCCCGGATAATTCTGAAATAACACAAAGTTCTGAAAGGAAAAGATTTTTAGTATTTAAAACTCAAACGCTCATACTCATTCAAAATAATTAGCAATTGCACTTGGAAGCAACATTTCAGATAATTTGTAATTATGAATGGAAAAGTGCTGATAAAACAGGGTAAAAAATGCACCACAGACCACAAATACCCTCACAGCTGGTGGCTTTCACAGGCAGTACTTGTTAAGTACAACTGACACATGCTCTCACACTGTTGCCTTTCTTCCCTTTTTGTCTTGTTTCTGCATAGGAGGATGCAGATGGCAAGCAGGAAGGGCTGGCTGTTGTTGCTACAATTACTTGCAGTGATATTGAGGCAGTAATAATAGTCTATACTGGAAACAGAACCAGTAGAACCCAACCATTTCCAAGCAGGTGTGGCAAGGAACACCAGGCAAAGCACTTGGCAAGCTCAGTTCTTGTTTAGCGCTCGGAACCGACAAGTTGCTCCGAGCATAGCTCTTGGGAAGTAACTTGTGAGGATTTTAAATTTAATAGAAGTCAGAGTTCTAATTTCTTGCATGGTCTTAACAGTAACCATAGTCTTGATGTCATCTGTGGGAATGGTGCTACAAGGAACAAACATAACAGATACCACGGAAAAGGTTAAATGGAAGACAGTAAAAGTAGCATTCAAGATATAGCGATGAAACTTTATTTTCTCCCACTAGCACTGTTTTAGAGACTCTGCATAAGCAGAGGAGCATATTTTGTACGCTGAAATCCCGGAGAACAAAAGCATTAAACTTGCACTGCTGTATTGTTCTAAATGAAAGACATTGTTCCCAAAATACTAACAGACTTTATTGCCTTCATTTTAAAAGACAGAGTCAGATATGTTATGCATCAGTCCAAGTCACATCTGTGTCACTGCTGATACAGCTGATATACAGAACAGTCAATATCTATTTTCAGTGTTACATTCCTGAGATACTTCACCTGGATGGGTATATCAAGTACACCCATTAGTAAGACATCTCACAAGCAAGTTCTGTGCTTACTATCATTATACCTGAGCTGGACTTCCTCCACCACATTTCAGTTGCTGTCTGGGATCTTACAGCTCAGTGAGCAATATTTAGTTAAGAAAAAAGGGTTAAGGAAAACATTCACTTCTACCCTCATCTTGCAGAAATTTCTATCTATTGTTTTAGGCATGTAAAGTGAGTGGAAGGAAATATTACTGCCACCTCAGGTGAGGGCAGAAGAAATTCAGCCAAAATAATTGAACAGTTCTTCCAGCCATACATGCGTAACTTCTCCCACGTGCTACATCACAGCTGTTTTCCTACAAAAATATGAGATAGTATTCATTCCTCTCCCCTGGGATTCCTAAACTTGTAACAGTCTTCCTCAAAATAAATAAATAAATAACCCCCCAATAAAATAAAAAAGCTTTCCTTACACAGTTTCTTTTCAGTTGCCTACAGACAAGTCTGTCTCTCCCAGTAGCAAATAGCTTTAAGCATAACCTTAGAGAAGGGTGTTGTGTAAGCTGCGCTGGCAAAGCATTACTCCCATGCTGCACCATTCCTTTTCAGCTTCCTTCTCTTTCATACAGAAGTGACAAAATACAGCTCTATCCCCTATTCCCACAGCAGATCAGAGCACACTCCAGCACTTAATCCAGCTATCAAAAGTAGATGCACGAAGCCTAAGCTCTATTCCTTCTGAATCACGCCATGCATACTAAGTTTGGGGAGGAAGATGATGTGTGAGCAGCACTGCACACAACTATAATCCACAACCAACACCCAGGTGATTTTCAGCACAGCGAGGGGAGTTCATTTTCACTGCCTTCACAATTCTTGACTGAAATCAAGTTGCAGTGCCTTTCGTGTCACATACATGAGAACGTCTGATGCACATTAAGTTCAAACCTATAAAAATCAGGCAGATTAACAAGCAACTATGCCAGAGATTTAACCTCTACTATGTGTTCATTTTCTGCATTATTTTTTTCACAATTTTTTCCTTAAGATCAGTCTTGCTTTCAAACTGTAAGGCTGGAAAAAAAAAAATCTACATAAATTTGTTTGGCGGCAAAATATGACCATCGTGGTTTAATCTCTGACGGCAATTAAGCATCACACAGCGACTTGCTCACCCACTCTTCCCCAGTGTGATGGAGAAGAGCACTGGAAGAGTAAAAATGGGAAAACTCATTTTGGGTTGAGATAAAGCCAGTTTAATAGGTAAAGAAGAAACCACACATGCAAGGAAATCAAAAGGAATTCAGTCACTGCCTCCCACCAGGAGGCAGGTTTGCAGCCAACTCCAGGCAAGCAGGGCTCCACCACGCATAACAGTGACTTGGGAAAACAAAGCACTCCAAAGATCCCCTTCCCTGCCCCCTCCTCCCCTTCCCCCAGCTTGATATGCAGAGCATCACATCACATGGTGTGGGATATCCCTACGGCCATTTTGGGGTCAGCTCTCCCAGCCGCGTCCCCTCCTAGCGCCTCGTGCACCCCAAGCCTCCTAGCTGGAGGGGTGGGATGAGAAGCAGAAAAGACCTTGATGTTGTGTAAGTACTGCTCAGCCGTAACTAAATTTCAGCATAAATCCAAAACACAGCCCCACATCAGCTACTATGAAGAAAATAACTCTAATCCCAGCAAAAAGCAGCACAATGACACAGTAAGAGCTCTTCACTGCCAATATTCACGCTTCTGTTCATTCCTCATTATATATGGCCTGTTTTACTAACCCTCCTGGTTGTCATGCACTCAGTATAAAAATAAAAGCAGAGTTAGAATAACTCATTCCGTAAACCCACTTGCTAGAATGTAATCTACAGTCCTACCCATCTAATTCGAACTTCTTAACTATGGGGTCTTGAAAGTTTCCTTCGGTGGGTATTTTTTAAAGGAAAAACTAGATGAAAACAAAAGGCATCTCTTTAAAGTGGCACAGGATAACAGAATACATTCTTGCCCTGTTTTAATCAGAGCATGAATCCTGCTGAGTTTAATTATCTTGTTTTATTATAAATCTGCCAATAAGGACAACATGTCAAAAGAAAAAAAAAAAAGGAAAAAGGAAAATAAGGTATTTTTTTCAAGTGTTCAGGAAAAGCTGTCACAGTCCATTTAGATCTTTGAAATCTATAGAATAATGTACTCTGTGACTTAAACTCTGTTTTATGAGCTCATTAAGAAACACAACAAGTAGATGCAACAAACAGGGCCTCCAGACGCTTTTTGTCCAGACCAATCTATCATGTGAATTCACTGATCACAGAATGTCAGGGGTTGGAAGGGACCTCAGAAGATCATCAAGTCCTGCCCCCATGCCAGAGCAGGATCATTTACAGTAGATTGCACAAGTACTCATCGAGCTGGGTTTTGAATGTTTCCAAGGAAGGAGACTCCACAACCTCCCTGGGCAGCCTGTGCCAGGGCTCTGTCACCCTCACAGTGAAAAACTCTTTCCTAATATTTTTGTGGAACCTCCTGTATTCCAGCTTTTACCCACTGCCCCTTGTCCTGTCATTGGATGTCACTGAAAAGAGCCTGGCTCCGTCCTCCTGACACTCCCCCTTGACATATTTATAAACAATTATGAGGTAACCCCTCAGCCGCCTCTTCTCCAGCTGCAGAGCCCCAGCTCTTTCAGCCTTTCCTCATCAGCGAGATGTTCCACTCACTTCGTCATCTCTGTGGCTGTGCTGGACTCTCTCCAGCAGTTCCCTGTCTCTCTTGAGCTGAAGGGCCTAGCTCACCACAGAAGACATGTTTCACAACTTAGAACCCATATTAACTCTTAATTTATGCACCTATGATTGAAAAAAAAAAAAAAGTAGAAGTCATGAGGTACATAGCTGAGAGTGAGAGTGAGAGTGCCCGCCTACCCTTTTTTTCCTCCTCGCTCACAGTTTGGACAACCCCTGGGCAGCAAAAAAGCCTCATGTTGGACCAGCTTCGAAAGCTTGTGGCGCAGCAGATCATCGACCTTCTCTACCTGGATTATGGGGACAACATTCTGCTCCCAGTCTCTGTCTTCTAGCTCAGGATTCCCAGAATACAACTGGTCCTATTACTAAAGACTGAGAAAGGCAGCATTAAACACCTCAGTCTTTTCCTTGGTCACTGTGTTTCCTCTTGAATCTAACAAAGAAAAGAAGCATTCCCTGGCCCTTCCTTTGCTGATGATGTATTTATAGAAAGATTTCTTATTGCCTTTTATAGCAGAAGCCAGACCAATTTCTAGCTGGGCTTTGGGCTTTCTAATTTTCTCCCTGCATAGCCTCACAACATCTTTGTAGTCATCATTTCTGGCCTGCCCCTTCTTCCAAATGCCATGAACTCTCCTTTTACCCCTGAGTTGCAGCCAAAGCTCCCTGAAAAATTATCATTTATTGAAGTGAGCAACAATTACTTTCTGGTATTTAAGTCCTACTACTTGGATATTTAGCAATTTCCAGTTTAAAAAGTACAATTTGCCATTTTTTTTTCACAGCACTATGATTAATGAAATTCTTCTATTTGCAAGCATAAATGTCACAGATGTAGCTAATTTAAGAAAGAGAAATGCAAAAGCTTTTTTAATAGTTGATATTATATCCTTATTGAAATTTCATGATTCATAGTGGTGATATTTTAGTTGATTATTTATCTGCATTTTTTTCAATATGTTGATTAATCAAGAGCTAAATTTAGAGCATTGTAGACAGCAGTGCAGCAACATATATGCTGGACATGAAAAATCATAATTACTATTTTTACCTTATAAATATGGCAAAATATGAAGAGTTATGTTTATGGCTTCCTCCATCCAACTTTCTATTTAAGAAAAATAAGGTTTTAATAAGGTTTTCAACTACAAGTTGTTGCTGATTTTAAAATAAAAAGGCTGCCATTCCACCTGCACATCAACTAGTACATTCCGTAATGGATTTGGGGGTGGGCAACATGTGTGTGTAAATATTCTTAATTAATTTTAGAGGTGGAAAGTAACAATCTTTTTGCAAAGAAGGTTCTATTAGAAATTTTCTATGAGTATTTAAGTCACGTAATAATGTGTTCTGTATTTCTGCTTAGTTGAGTTTGAGAATGAAATTATGAAAAGTGTTAAATATTTGGAAAGATGGGTAAATTATTTTTAGAGCACCTAAATCTCAATAAATTCAACCAGTAACTATCTAGATAGATTTAGATGCAAGTTTTAACGAATCATAACTACATATTTGTTTATTTAAAGGTTTTACCTACATTGCACAAGATTTTCTTCCGTCCTCTTCTCTGTAAATGATATTCTTATAAGGTAGATTACAATAAGTAGATTTTAAGGGGGAAGTTAGAGAAATGCAGAAAAAAATCCTGTTGTTCTATAACTCTTGAAAGCAAAGACTAAATCAAAACAAGTACAAAAAACCCTAAAGCAAATCAAACAAAACCCACTAACCACACATACAAAAAAAGGCATAAGTAATGTCTTCGTTTCAGCACATGCAAAAAGTCCAGAGGAATCTTCAGCTGAATTAGATGTAAGGGCTACTTTTGATTCAAAACACCAATCCAATGTACCAATTTAGGATTTCTTGGTACGATGCACACCAGTGACAACGCACTGGGTGTAGATCCAGTGTTCTCCCGAGCACAGGGATGTCATCCCAGAGGCCATGGGATCTTCTTTGAAAGCAACTCAAGTATAATATGCACTTCTGACTGTATCCTTCTGAAATTAAATCTCAAAGCAAAAAAATTTGCTTCTATGTAATCCTGAAAAACAGGATTAGGGCATGTAACACAGTGCTCAATGTTCCTAGATAAACAAAACCTCTCATTGATTTGGGGTGTTACCAGGACAAAGAACAACTAAATACTACAGATTAGTCCAGTATAATTTGTGATAATGTGGGTGCTGCTGCGGTTATACGCAAGATAAACTCTCACGCTGCACGTATCACGCAAACTGTATTTTCTTATCAATCAAGTATTTTTATAGCCTCGTGTCTCCATGTACCCAAGTAATCAAAAGCACCCTTATTTCTTTCAGTGATATAGGAATGGGTTTCTCCTCACATGCCGTGCTGCAGTCATACAGCAACCAAGACTGTAGCAACACACTTCCAAACCAAAGGATGATTAGATCCCCTCAACTAAGTTACTGTAGAATTGATCCTGCCTTTCTGTATTTTCTATGCAATGACTCATACTGCATCCATGGAGAAATGCCGTATCCACTGCTGCTTGCTCCTTATTCTCTTACATGACAGTCTAAAATGAAGATACTGTAGACCACTGCCTAAGACGCATTCTGTGCATGACTTATTATTAGTGTAGGGGATCTTCAGAGCCACCTTCAGAGTCATCTTCCACCTTCAGACAGAGCTGTGCGCTCTTAAGTGAATTGTGTTGCCAAACTACAGGACCTAGAATCATAGACTGGCATGGGCTGGAAGGGACCTTAGAGATCATCTAGTCCAACCTCCCTGTCATGGGCAGGGACACCACCTCTTGACTAGACCAGGCAACACGTGAGGACCGAGCGGGAATCGAACCCGCAACCTCAGTGTTGTCATTGCTGTCAGCACCGTGCTCAAACCACTGAGCTAACATCTTTTGTATTGTGCAGTTACATCTACTTTACACATATGTTTAACAAACACAATGAGATATCAAAATTATTAGAATTAAGGCAACAGATATTCCAAATAATTCTGATTTTAAGTAATAAAATTACAAGGTTGCTTTAGAAAATTGTTGTGCTAGATCTCAAAACATAGGATCTTGATGTTGAAATCCCCTACTGAGCTTCTAACAGCGTTCAGAACAAGATGACCACATTAATCCTGTCTTCTGGCTTTAAGAAATAGACATTTATGTACCAGTGAAGACATCGAGATCACTTCAAATTGGAATACTCTTCCTCTAGATAAAGTCTTCCCTGACCCATAATAATATATCTATATTTTTTATTAACGAAACACTCTCTTGCAAACAAATATCTTCATAAATATTTAAAAACCCCAGAAAATAATTTAAGGGTATTTAAAAGTATTTCAGCAGCATGTACTCTGAATACTTACCCCAAAAGTAATAAAGACAGATGAGTTGTAGAGGACAACAATGCTAATCAGAAGAAAGAGAAATGATCTTAAGTGAAGAAGCAAAAAGATTATACTTAGTCTAGGGAAGTGACAGTATAAAAATACATGGAAGGAAATCTGTGGTGCAGAGAGGTAACTGTGTAAGATAGAAGTATGTCAAACCAAGATGAGATTGTGTATATCAAATAGAAATAAAGGCTGAAATGAGGAAAAATATTCTAATAATAACAAAAAGTCTTGAAACACATGACAACCGGTAGGAAGAAAAAACCTCATATTTAGCTATTTTACAGTTTATGAAAAGGTCTGTATGACTTGAAATAAGAGTGTTCCTCTTGCTGCAGAACAGACAAAACCTACAACAGAAACATGACAGCTCTGATTATATGACCTTTGTTTAGCTATACTTTCAAGCTGAGCAGAACACTATCCTCTGTGTCTTTACACAAATATTGTTTCATGATAGAAGTAAAAGGCATTTTCTCTTTTAGGCACCTCATAACTCAGCATAAACCAGAAAACTGCATTCTGAAAATGGCTCCACTGTTCATTCAGAAATATTAATTCTGTGTCATTTTAAAACGTTTTGGCTTTAGCCATGTGTAGAACAACTCAGGAAATACAGAAAACAGACACTGAATCAGCAAGAATTAGCCAGGCATTTATTTATGCCACCTCAGTTTGAGGGGCTTGTTGGTTGGAGGTTTCAACATTACAACTATGTCCATATCAGTTAGGTCTCAGGTCTGCAATCCAAAGGTCTAGAATCAGGCTTAAGGACTAAAAGAATGGACAAGTCGGAATTTAGTATTTTCCACCTAATCCTGTAACTGATGTGGTCAGGACTAACTCTGAGAGAGACACAGACCCTAAAAGAGGTCTTAAGTACCCGAGTAGAAGCAGAGGGAACGCTGCAGCACTCTGTCCCTGTGCAGCATGGCTGGAACCTCCGAGCTGCCTGTTGACCTTACTTCCAAACTGCACCATCTCTCTCATAAAACAAGGGAGTTATTTAATTTATCATACTGTGTAAATATGACTAGGATTAAAATGGTCTTACGTCAAATCTTTTTAGTCTCTGTGCTGTCAATTTGGTCTTAATTTAAGAAAAGCACAGCTTAGAAGTACGTGTTTATTGGAGAACACCTAGTTTTTTTAGGCATACTACATGTGTGGTATGCTTTGTAGATGACACATGGAGTCTTTTTTCCTGCATTACCTTTCACAGCTAGTCTCCTGGGTAGCTCAAAGGAAGTAACTGGACAGTTTCCACAAATTAAATTTCACCTCCAAGCTTCTGAACAGATATGGCATACTGCACGGTGGAAGTAGGTTATAGAGAGACCTAAGTACTATATGAACAGATGTAAATTACTTCATTAATCCTCTGGAAAAACCCTAAATTCTCTTGCTGCTATTTATCCTATCATTCATGTATGTAAAGCTCTTCAGGCCAGAACCTCAGTCAGCTTGGTTTTGTTTGTTGACGTGCAACATTGCTCTCATTTCACAAATCACAACTCTTAATCTGAAAAGCCCAGAAAGGATAACGAAACCTCAGTGCATAGGATTTGAGATAAACTACAACAAATAAATTTCTGTGAGGTATGCACGCTACGATATATGATACATTCCAGCATTTTTTCATAACAGCTATTTATACGATATATGGTCCTTACTCATCATTCAAGTTCTGTACTACCACATTTTAGAGCTCAGGTGACTCACAACATAAACCTGAAGGGATATAATGGTAACTCAGATCATAGCTGGCAAGTATCACCTGCGTTCAAACCAGAAAAGATGTATCCATCCCTGACACAACAAATTGAAATTTAGAAAGCTGGCAACATAAGGACAGTGGCATAAGACTTTCACTGCATTTATTAGCCACACAAACTGAGTAAGATTGTGTTCCTATGAATTATGGACTAAACTGTATTTTATTTGCTTGTTTGCAGGCTGTTTGGATTCATCCTCTCCAGAGATTCCAGAAATATTTTCCATGTACAAACTAAGAACTGTTTAGTCAAAATGAATTATACTTAAACTATTAGCAATGGAGTAAGATGTTTTCGAATAACATTCAACTGATAAATATATTTTCCAGAAGTTTTCAAAACAGCGTTTACCATTAAAAAGCACAGCCCACAAATACATAGCAGGCCAAATCATTGCATTTGTATTTACTGTTCTATCCAGACCAATTCTAACACACTGAAAGCAATTTCTGTGAGTTCACATCACAGTAACTGAAATCAGAATCTGGGTCAGTTTTTCAAATACTACAATTATTTGTTCAGCTGGTCTCACATTTGGAAGTAATTTCTAGTGCTTTAAAACAACATCAGATCTATTCATTCTTCTCTTTCCTGCCTCTCACAAAATGAAATGAAAACCTCTGTAGCTCAGAAAACCTCCAATCCCTTGACTTTCTGTTTATTTTCAAAGTTACCCAGACCATTCCTGTTAAGCTAATTTTTCCTACATTCACCTTTAACTATCCGAAGTACTTCTAATTTCAGTCCAGGATAGCTGCCAGAAGAGGACAGTAGCCATAAACTTACTTAGCTTGCTCATTTTATGCAATAACAACATCAGTTTCTGGTATTACTCCGTCAGAGTAAAACATGACTGAAGAAGCAGTCATGGAGTTATCATCCATCTATTTAACCAATTTGTAAAATAATTCCATGAAGGTTTTTCACTTCAAAGATGCACTGAAGAAACACCCTGTGCAGCTTATGGTTGGTTAAAGTGCACAAGGAAGACATCAGGGGAAACCAAGGTTTTCTTAAAATAAAAAATACTAAGGAGAAAGTTTACTGGAACATGCGGCAGTCACACAACATTAAAGGTTCACATGTAGCCACTGACCATTTCCCTTGCAATCCTCACTTAAGGGATATTATTACAAAGGGGTATCACCATCTCATTTGTACTATGCTGCTTTCAAGAGAGCCCTCATAGATAAGCTTGGTCTCTCAATTTTAACAGAGCCCTTATGACTTCTTTCTCTGAAAGATGTTTGACAATATTTTCCTAATTACCGAAGCTGCAGCGTGCCAAGATAAATGCACACAACTGTATGTCCAACATTCTGCTGTTAAAGCTTTGATGACTTCACCAGAAATATTTGTAAAACAGCAGGCAATTTTGCAACTACCTTGAAGGCTGGCATTAACATTAATGATTAACAACAATTAACTGAAATACCATTTAAGAGCAAAAAAGTCAGAATGTGCAAAGTAATGCAAAGGTACATTGAGGAACTATGAAACTAACACATTAAATTACTTAACATAACTAGCACCCAGAATGTCTAGAACCCCACGTACCTAGAACCTGACCCCATGCATCTAGCAACAGGACAAGAGGGAACAGGTTCCAGTTGCACCAGGGGAAGTTTAGATTGGATATTAGGAAAAACTTGTTCCCTGAAAGGGTGGTGAAGCATTGGAATGGGTTGCCAAAAGAGGTGGTGGAGTCACCATACCTGGACGTGTTTAAAAACTGGTTGGATGGTTGTGTTAGGGTGGTGTAGGGCTGTAGGTTGGACTTGATGATCTTAAAGGTCCTTTCCAACCTTTATAATTCTATGATTCTAAACTCACCCCTGCTCTGGACACCTCAAGAGTCCTAGTTCAGATAGGAGTCCATAGTTGCCATCATACCAGTAAGCTGCTGGCATTTGTCACCTCTCAGACTTCCCTAGGTTCAAGTGATGATGGTCTTCATGCCCATCAGAGGCCTCTGAAGCCTGATCTTCCTTCCTAAATATCAAGTCAGGTTGCAAAGTTGGTTATGACAGTCCTTCAAGACTGTGGTAATTACTATTCATGGACTAATCCTTCTTGCAAGCTTCCTCAGCCAACAGTTCACACAGCTGGTTACATCTCTTCATCCTAGAATCTCGAAGCGCAGGGCAATATGAAAGAACATACCAGCAGGTCTCACTCTCGCTGTGACAAAGCCAGTAGTTGTTGAGTATCTTGCCTACCCCTTGCTAGAAGTTCTCCCATGAGGTAGATGTTAGTTCCTAGATGCAAAGCTTTCTGTGATGTATGACCCTCTAACATTGACTGCAATTTAACCCTTTCAAACTGATAATTTGACAGTCCTGGCAAGGCAATTTGGTCCAATTCAAAAATTCTTCCTAGAAACCCTCCCACATCTAGAACTAAAAGAAAGTGGGGGGGTTTTTTTTGTCTCTTTATATCTGTGTGTATAAGTAGGTAAATGGAGAAGAAAGGAAGAAATTCACAAATCACATCCCTGTTTTTCAGTAAGGGCTTTGAACGACCATTTTAATGTGTTGTTCAGCAATACTTGCTACTCCTGCAATGGCTAATTTTGTGAAACAAAGGTTTGAATGAAAAAGAGTTTGACTTTTCATGAAATCTCATGAGGTACATTAAGTTGTTTTGTAGAACACCACAGTAAGAAGGGAGAATTGATGAAGTGTGACAGACTATTACTTTTGCATCTTTTTGTTTGTTTTCTATTTTGTGTGGAAACAGACATTTGAAACATATAAATTTCCATATCTTACTTCACAAGGAACACTAGTCTAGAAAGAAAGATTTATCTTCCAGTAAGATAGATCATGGTAAGAATATTTGTTGCATGGTAGTTTACACTGATACATGCAGGTAAACAAAGCTCAACATGTTCAGTGTTACTTGTTCAGTGCTACCATATCGCTGACAACATATTTAGAGAGTTAATGTCCTCTCACAGTTACTTTTTCCAAAATGAGTTTTTCCTGGATATTTATTCTCTTGCCTATTTCAGCAACTTGTACAGCATAATTGAATAAATGCCTTACTTGAGGAAACAATGCTACATTACTATTTTCATTTCAGGCTGTTTTCAGCCATTCCTTGCAGTGTTTTCAGGGGATCACTGTAATGGTGCAATAGTAAATAAGGTCCAACATTCTACAGAGCTCTATTCTACATCTTGTGAAAGACAAAATTCCACATTAAACTCAAAGTTTGCCATGAAGTGGAGCTTTACCACTTTGTCCATAGGAAGGAAAAAAAAAAAAAAGGAAAAAAATTATTGATTTGAGGGCACCACCTGTGACTTCATTTTGATGTCATTATATTCAATGCACAAAGCCAATTCATAAATTTTACTGCAAGTAATTTTTTCCTGTGTTTCAGAATCCACTTACAGTGTCATATGGAAGAAGTCCTATGTAAGCAATGATTCATATTATTCTGGGTTTTGCTATGCCTGTTCTGAAAGATACCTCCTGCAATTAACTTTAGCAATTAATGTGCCATAAAGTAATGAAGTAACATCACAGAGAATTATTCCAACATGTAAGAGAAAGAAAAAAAAAAAAAAGAAAAAAAAAAAGGGAATTGTTATGCACAGTTGGTGGTCAGCCAAAAAAGAATATCTGACAGCTCAGGCTGAAAACAGTACAAAAGCTAAAAACTCAGAGCGATTCAAAAGAAGGGCTTTGAAGTCAATGAACTGTGGAGTCAGGATCTTATTCAGCAAGATATAGGAACACATGCCTAACTTCAAACATATAAGTAGGCCAGCTTGACTTATTTGCATTATGGCACCTTTATGTAAAAAATGCAAATGAGAATCAGACACATCCACTTCAAAGAGCGTGCTCCTGAAATTGTAGTCTAAAATCTATTTAAGTACGTAACTGAATTCCACATGTTTTTACTGTCCGAACAAAGTACTAAATAGATATTGCCTTACAGTAAAATTCTAGGCATAGTTACTTTGTGTTATTTTTTATAATCACTTATTTTGTGCATCTCCAGACCTCTCAGATCACTGATGAATAAGCCTGAGTTATAGATGAAATGATGTTACATTTCCACAGATTATTGTAACCGAAAAACATAATTAAGAAAGATTATACACAGAAAAAATACATGAATATATGCCAATCACATGCTACTGTTTGGGAAGATGCTCATTGTTAAAAAGCAGAATCTTTGGACCTGTCACAAGTTTAGAAGAGAACAGGAAGACCTAAATATTATGAAGCAGAGCTCCAACTAGTAGAAATTGAAGTTGTGGATCTGTGTAAGTAATGCCAGCTATGAACATGTGTCTGTGTCAAACTGCAATGAATAAGACAATGTTACTTCAGTTTACTAGAGGTTATGAATATTTGATAGAGGCTGTTCTACTATGTTAATGAGATCCTTAAGCAAGGCAAGAACAGTCATAAAATTAACTCAGGGTGGTATCTCAGCAATGCAGTCAAAGTGAAGGCAGAATTCGTTCCTCATTGCATAATGTGAAATGAATTGCTTAGTACTAAGAGTTCTGTAAGTCAATGAAACAAGCTTGTTTTAAGGTATTTTGGCAGCAAGATGAGTTTACTAATTCCCGTAACTTTTACAAAGCACAGCATTATGAGGGTGCTGATGGCATTATGTTTTCCTCCTTTGCCACTGCAGAGGTGCTAATGGGATTGTCTAATAAAGACAGTTGACATAAAAATAACTTGATCTGGGAATCTCGTCCGTGTTGAGAGTTCAGTAATTTCTCAGAAGTGTTGCAAGGACAGACTAGATAATGGGAAGGTTAGAATAAATTAAAAGGGGGAAAAAAAATTTGTATTATGTAGACCATGCATAAAAGACAGATCGCTTTTTGGGGGAAAAAAGTCTGTAACTGGAAAAACACAACAACCTGCATTAATTACCTTTCTTACTCTGCATACCCTCCTGCTATTTTAAAAACATTTTTATGAGTTTTACCATTCCAAAAACCAATGAAAATAGTTCAGGTTGCAAAGTTTCATACCTGCATGTAAAATTGCAACTGCCTTTTTATGCATTTTTTCCATGTGAATGAACAGATATCTTCTTTCTTGTAACTCTATAACATTATGTATTTGTAAAACACATACTAAAAATTATGGATTTTTATTTACCATCTTTTTTGACTGGCCATTTTTCATACTGCACAGCAGGTTTTCCTCTTAGTTTCCATTTGTCTATATTCTTAGTTACTCACAGTTTTCATTTATGCACTTGTGTTGGCACAAGGTGAAGGCAATTCTGTCAGCCCTACAGATGCTGAAATTACGGCTTTCAAAAGGCAAATGCTATAATTTATATTAATTTTTTGTTTAAAATAGTTCAAGTTCGCATGCATTTTCACTGAATGAAAATACTAACAAGGTAAAAAGAATCATGTATACAGTACCCTCTCCACTCCAAGTGAACAACAACAACAACAAAATAACACAAGCCCAAAAGAAATATCATTCCTGGAAGCCTTCGGGGAGGCTGGTATTTCAAATGAAGTGACCGCAACCGCCAAAGATGTAATTAGATTCTGTATCTGGCACACTACTGGCTGAAAAAATACTGCAGGGCATTTTGCTATTCCATCAGGAGTTCACAACTTATGTGTTTTCATTTCTCTAGAAGCCCTCCAAAAATGGTATTGCCTCACAACCTTCAAAATTTTGAGGGAAGTTGAATTCCAGAACAGACAACAGCTCAAGCTTTGAGGTCTGGAAGAAAAGGGGCAAATAATTACTGTTTTGATAATTAAGACACTGGTTTTCTACTGTGCATTTATAAAACACTATGAAATCTTTAGGAATTTGTTTTGAAGATTAACATAAACATTTAAAGTTATGCTAAATTCTCTTCAAAGAAATGTTCGTTTACTCTGAACTTTAAAAGCTTGCATTTGTGGTCTAATGCAAACTCTATTTATGAAATTATATAGATTAGTTTAAAAAAAGTTTGTGTGGAATATTCTGACCAGGTTCTGCTTCTGAACAAAAAATAGAAATAATAACGACAGCTGCTACATTAATTGAATGAGAATGTTGAGCAGATAGTTGTTTTGTGTGCAGTTACACCATTTCAAGGAACAAGGCCTTCAATAGCTGAAGCAGCTATAGATAAAGCCAGGTTTAAAACAGACATAGCCTCATGACAAAGGAACCACATATATCTATTTTCACAACTGCAGATGGCTGAAAATATCAATTTCTATTTCATGAAGCTAGATTGGCCCAGATAAATTGTGAGGGCATGTTCAGGAAGCCCAAAATTTCTAGATACAAAAAAAGAGGAGACACAAAACAATGTATCTTCATTCCACTGAAGCCATTATAAAAAATAAATAAATCTGAGAACACTGCTATTATTCCTAGATTGTAGGGCATCAAGCAGTCCAAGTGTAGCTGAGTCCAGTACATTCTCTACTCCCCAACTTTGAGTATTTTAAGATTTTATTTACTAATATGATACTTATATTTTAAATCTGTATCATATTAGAAGAAATTAAACTTATCTAAGAAATTATCAACAAAAAAGAATCCTAATCTATTAGGAAGTTTTAATAGCATCTATTCTACTCTGACTTAAAGCAGATTCTAATTCCCACTCAAAGTTTTTCAAACTTTGCAAAGTTAAACCAAATTTCTGAAGATTAATTTGCCCACTACATAGGTACTCTGAAATCTTTCTCAAAGCCAATTAATAATGTATCATCATTTTATAAGACTTTTATAAGAGATTGATCTTCTGCTTACTAAGTTTGCAAAATAACATTAAAACTGCAACTTCAGCAAGTGCACAGAAACACACCATGCATGGTAATCTGTACATTCATTCTGAAACATAGTTCACACTGTACAAGGAAAATTCAGTTTCAACACATAAACCTTTACCCAACTATGGGAAACAGAAACAAGTCTCAGGATAGCACAGCTCACAACCTCGTGCAGAAAGTCTTGCGTTGCTGCAGGCTTGCAAGGCAACTAACACAGGCAGTGCTAAAGAAAGGAGGAAGCTTGAAATACCAGTCTCAGTCTTTAAGACTGTGGAGGGGTGCTGAAGCATGGCAGAACTCAATGCCCTGTTTTCAGTTAGCAAAACTAACAGATAAAAAAAACTCTGAAATAAGAAAATATGCTATGAATTCACTACATGTAATGTTAGGAAAGCTGAAGACACGAAACATAAATAGACTCTTGCAAAATACGCTCACAAATAAATCATATTAAAACCAATCAAAAACAAACAATGGGAGGGGAGTAAGCTTTGGGCAAAGCTTCAAGTCAAACACAGACGACACAAGCAGGAAAAACACTGTTTGCATGCATAAACCATTCTAGATTCAATGCATGGAGCCTAAGTCTTCCCTCACCTGTCACTAACCTCAAATGCACACCAATTTTCACCAAAATGTGAAAGATAAATGCTGTAGTATCTAGAAAGATGTGAAACAATATGAATAACCAGTATTTGCACCAATTTCAACATAAACCTTGGGGAAAAAAAAGGAACAGAAATAAATACTTAAAACTTATAATTACCTTAAAAACCTTGTAACAGATACTGTTACAAAATTGGAATACTGTCCCCCCATTCAGTTACTTAAGAGAAAACTTGGTGTTACTTCACAATTGGGGGAAGGAAGGAGGAATTTGCTTCATTTCACTGGAAATCTGGAACAATTTATGTAACCTTGAAGTTCTAGATCATATTTTGGCCTTTTACATGACAATCTCTAGTTCAGACAAATGATTTTATTATCACAGTTCACAAATGGGATTAACACCTATTTCAAGAATCCTTATTAAAGCACATCATGATGCTACTTGATTGCACTACTGCCAGTTTAGAGTATTTACCTAGAAGGTATGCATGTCATTTAAATGTTTAGTACTTAGAAAATACTTAAAGCTGTACTCTTATATCATTACATATTTGTGTGCTGAGAAAGTGTAACTGCCCAGCTCAAGTTATCATCGTATTGTTTACCAATCTCTCATCCTCTCTCCTTTAATCTGCACTATTATTCCAAATGCTGTTTTCTTCAGTCAAGTCATGCTCCTTTTTGTTTCCAAGCTCAGTCTTTTTCACGTGTTTGTACTGTTCTTCTCTTTTTGCAGTGATATTTACACATCTATTTTCTGTAATACTGCTTTGTATAGCAACAAAGTTTGTGCAGCTTGTAGAATAGAGGATGAGTTCTATTCTGAAGGCTGACTCACGTTCACAGAGTAGTCATATATTACTGACCCTAGCTCTTTATTGTTGCATTACCTGATTCTGCAAATTAGAACATGTTTTTCATAATCTACAGAGGTATGAGCTTTCAATGGCAGTGTGAATTAATATGCTAAATGGAATCCGAGAAGCTCAGATACAGACCTTATGTTTTTGCCCAGCTCTGTTATCACAGCAGTAACCCTAAGGAAGCGGCAGACTAGGCCCCTGCGTATCGCAGCCTCCTAGGATTCAGACTTGGCCATAATAAGTACCCTGGCTTAATGCACATATAAGACAATAAAGTTAGTCCAGAATCACTGGTGTGATTGACAGGAAAAGCTGGCCCAATTTCCTACTGCCTTGTCTCACTATAGAGAACATAGACTGTTCACCTGTCACACATTTAATGTTCACTACAACTCAGGGCCATAGCATAATAGTGCCATGTCCTCCTATGGTATACATGCTGCAGTTCGGAGATGACATTCAGCAATAAAACTGTACCAGCTGTAGACCCGTTGTTACATATCACTTTGTAATGATAAAGCTCTACAGAGCATGTTTGGAAATCGGGAATTTCCTCCCGTGCCAGCAAGAAGGCCCTACTGCAATGCAGTCTCCCTGCAACAAAAGGATTTTCAATGAACTGAAGCAAAATCTTCCTCTTTCGTATTGCATAAGTACTGTAAATGTAGTCTTGGGACCTCAGATGGACTGTTGTGATCATGCCTCAACTTCATTACAGCTTGCAAGAGCTGCTGCAGTGCTGTATTACTAATTCAGGACTGGCAGCAGTACTTCTGTCATTTACTTAATGTAAAGCTGTAGATAAAAGAGATCATTCAAATCATCTGATGGAAAGAAAGGGCACCATTCAAACTTAGTTCACTTGCCATTAACCGGGAAGGCACTTTTCAAAGCAGACATTAGTAACATAGTGTTTGTTCTGCAGACATTTATGACCTCAGCTCCTGCTACAAACTTAAATATTCATTTAAAATTCTGAGAACTGCTAAAATACAAACCCAAAGAATTTAATCATCATAACTAAACAGAAACTAGAGAGATAGAGAACACAGGATAATGCATAAGCTCATACAGGTAGGATGGTATTGCAGTAGCATAAACTCAAGTTCAGGTATACAAGCATGACTAACCTTCGCTCTTGGAGCAAAAGTCAATCGTTCGCTCTTTGGGGGTTCCAGCTCCAAAATGATGCAGCTCGCGTTGCGTGGCTTCCGTCGAGGATATCTCAGGTGAGAGAGCCCAGAGCCCTACAGTTCGCAGTTCCCTCCAATATCTCCACTACGAACACCAGAATGAAACTGCTGATCTTAGGACCCAGAGGAGCAGGGCAAAGGTGCACGTAATATTAGGATAAAACGTAGAAAGCTACAAAATGCATGCGTAACAATTTTAGGTGCATTTAGTATTGAGACTTCCCCCCCACCCCCACCCAATTTATTTTTCCCCTTTCTGTAATAGCGAGATCCAGGCTAATAATGTTTAGCCTGCAAAAGCTTCTGTTAAAAGACATTCTTTAACATTTAGTTTCACTAAAAAGACATTATTGACTTTGTATATAATGTGTATTTGCCTTTGCCCCTCAGCAGGATTTTGAGTGTAATAGCTTATACAAAGCCAATAGCTTAGGTACTCACAAACGGAACGAAGCACAGACATGCTCTTTGTGCAGCAGTTAACAATTTTGATTAGCTGCTAAGAGCAACAGTTGTAAACTACCCCCACGATATTTCGTATTTCAGAACCTTTTATTTCACGATTAGGCTCAGCAGCACCTAATTAACTCCTGCTGTAGATAACCATTAAAGAGGCAACTGCTATTTATGCATTTATATCAATCTTATATTCTGACATCTGAAGTTTAAAGAAAAAAATACATTTTTACTGGAATGAACTTGCAGTTAGCCATTAATTCAGGAAGTCTGACACAATAGATGAGCTTTCGGCATCATCATTAATATAAATCAGACCTTTATAATATACCAAGTAATAGCTCCTCCTATAAACATAATGAAGTATAACTTTTAAAATACTCTATGAAATTTTGTTTAGTCAAACATCTATGTCAACAGCATTCACTTAAGTACCTAGATTTCATAAGTCAAAGATTTTTATCTTGTTTAGAACCAAGGAAACAACAAATGTTAAAATATTTTCAATCTTATTGTGACAATACAGAAAAGATTAGGGAAAACCAATAAACTCATCTGCAGTCCAACTGTCATTTTAACAATTTCTCTTGCATTCCTTTCCTGTATTCACATTTATCCGGTCTGCAAGATATTCAAATCTGCACTTCTTATCTCTTTAAGGAGAAAGAAAAAAACTCCAAAATACCAAAACCCAGTAAAGATTACAATCCTTTTAAGAAAAAAAAAAAAATTTAGTTTAGATGACTTTTGCTGCTGTTGTCTTTTCCAGCTATCAAAAATCATGCCATGGATCTTCTCAGTCTTTTCTCAAAACACAACTGTGCAGTATTTTATGCCAGGCTCAGAATCTCAGATTGTATAATCCCTGATCCTTTGCATTTAGCCAAATTTTTTTTTTAAAGTCTTCTTTCAAACACATCCTTAATAGTTGGTTTTTTTCCCCCTCAATATAATATATGCAAACACTCAGCAACTTGAAAGGACATTGTAGAGAGAGAGGTTGGTGCTGGTCTCTTCTCACAGGTAATTAGGGATAGAACCAGGGGGAATGGTTGCAAGTTGCAACAGGGCGAGTTTAGGCTGGACATTAGGAAGAAATTCTTCACAGAAAGAGTGGTCAGACACCGGAACAGACTGCCTAGGGAGGTGGTTGAGTCACCATCCCTGGATGTGTTCAAGTGTTGTTTAGATGGGGTGTTGGGTGATGTGGTTTAGGGGTGACCTTGTAGTGTAGGGTCAATGGTTGGACTTGATGATCCCAAGGGTCTTTTTCATCCTGAATTGTTCTAAGATTCTATGATTCTACAGTGGTTATACTTCAAATCTTTAAATTGCTTTAAACACAGACATCCATTTTGAACACACATGGCTCTATCAGATAAATTACCAAATCAGAAGCTGCTTTTTAACCACAGCCATTTGCCAACACTCATAAGCTTTGCATCTTCCAGGTGGCACTCTCTCCACACACGTAATACTTCTAATCTTTTTGATTCCTTGATTGCTCTGGTTGTCCCAACGTTACCAAAAACACGCGAGATGAAACTTTAAACATGTGACAGAATATTTTCCTCTGTGTATTTTCAAACACACATGAAATGACTTACCACATGAGGAAGCAGGAAAGGCAGAGCTGCTCCATGAGACGGAACAAAACCAGGATCCACAGACAACTCACACGGCCTGACTGGTGCAGGCATCGCAGGGAGCTGCCAATAGATCGTCACCCGGGCACAGGGAGGGGTGAAGAAGCTCAGGTAGCCTGATCAGGAGCAGAAGGAGTTGAGGTTGCAATGTGGATTTGAAGTCTACCCAGAAGGTAACCAGAGACAAGAATGAAGTCAACCCTACCACCGCTGTAGCTCTCCAAAAGACTCCGATTATCTGACTCCAGTCTCCGATTATCTGACTCTAATTGGAGAGAGTCTCTTCCCGGTCCATCCGGGTAAGGTGCGTGCTCGGAGCCACGTGTCTGCCCGCACGGGTTTACCTGAAACCGCGCATCATCAGGGCTGTCCTTAGTGCAACCGTGGCTTGATCTTTTCTCGGTAGATACCCTGCTCGCTGCGCCAAATAATGTAAAGAAGGAGGTGAGGAGCGCGCCCATATCCAAAAAATCAATTCACGAGTACAGTTAAATTTAAATTTATTTACAGGATATAAGCTCCCCACCAATTTAAAGGTTCGGTATCGGTTGAGACAAAGATCAAGCTCACGCACTAGCCCTTGACAAAAGAATGATAATCCAGATTATCATACACTCACCTCAATCAAGCCGGGGGTTCCCGTTCTCATCTTGATTGTTCTCACTAAGGTACCATAAAAAGGGGGGATTCCCGTTCTCCCTTTTAACCTTGCCAGGGGGTACCTTTACCAGGTGGGGGTTCCCTTTCTCACCTGGTCAACCAGGTCAACACCTCCTCAGGCCACTGCCACGAGGTAACTCCAACATGGCCACTGCAAAGCCCCTTTTTAAAACCTAGCCAATGATGACTGTGGTCAATCATAGCCATCTCGGCTTCTCATTGGCTGCTGGCCACCTCCCTGGGTGTAACCGAGTCCTGACCAGCTAGACAAGTCTGGACTAGCCCAGGTAGGCAGATTCCCTGGAATCTGCCTAGCAACAGCTTAGCTGAGGGGAGGAAATACCTGCCACACTTGAATCGGAAGAAAATTAGCCATACAGATGCATTACCAGAGTCTTAATTAGCCAAGGTATCTCACTAGGTTAATTCAACTATACTTGTACAAACATATTTTGGGTTGCATTACAAGTATTTCTTTATTTGGGGTTTTTTAAGAATTCAGGGATCTCTATCACATACTGCACCCTTATGTTAGGTCTCCTCATTAATTTTTGTAGGATCTTCAATGCGTAGAGTGCCAGAACTAATGAAAATATATTCAAAATTCACAGTTCCCACACTATTACATACTTAAATAATTTAGTCTATGACATGATACCAGCAGTAAGAACAAGAACTCTTACCTACACCATAACATACAGGAGAATGCAACTTGCACTGAATTCAGTGAGTGCAAAATCAGGCTTTATATGCATGATATCTGCACACTACAGATATCTGCAGGATAAATATGAGAAGGAGGCATTTCAAACCCTTTGTGTTTTGTTCTTTGTTACGGAGGATTATGTTTGGTATAATACTAGAAAGGGTACAGTACACAACATGGAGTAATTTATATCAAATTGCGGCATGACCATGAGTAGGTTCCACACAGTAGGGTCCTATGTAAGCTCTAATCTTAAGAACCTACTGGGATGCAGGAAAGAGCTAATTATAAAGATTAGTGTTTGCCAAACTATGTTCAAAAAGAAAAGAATGTTAAGACACTGCAGGCAACAAGAAGGAAGACAATAAAACAAGAAAGCCAGCTGATGTGTGCTTTGAACTAAAATAAAAGCAAATCTGCTAAATATGAATACTGAGGACTGAGGACTGGGTTTGGTTACACTCCAGATATTTCTGTTTTTCACATTCAGCAGCAGAAGTCCCTGTTGCAAATGTCTCATTACCAGCAGCACTCCCAAAACAACATGCCATGATCTCGCTGGACAGAAATGGAGAGTTTTTATTAGCGCTCACTCCTCTTCCTAGATCTGTGCAAGCAAACATGGAGAACCACAATGCAGAAACTAAACAGCATTTCACAGTTTCTTCTTCTGTGTGTGATCACATAATCATAGAATAAAATGACAGAACTGTTTAGGTTGGTAAGGTTGGGTGCCAGAGCCCTGGCACAGACTGTCCAGAGAGGATGTGGAGTCTCCTGCTCTGGAGACTTTCAAAACCCATCTGGACACATTCCTGTGTGGCTGCTCAGGGGGATCCTGCTCTGGCAGGGAGGTTGGACTGGATGATCTCTAGAGGTCCCTTCCAATCCCCAACATTCTACGATTCTATGATTCCATAAAATTCAAAGGAAACAGAAAAGGAGCTCCAAAGCAGATACGGGAAAAGGAGGCCACAGTATAAATAGAGCTGTTTTGAAGTAGGTAGGACAAGTGTATCAAGATACTTTTCTTAAACATTTATTATTTTTAGTTTATTTCTACTTATAAATCACATTATGTTGTAATGTTATCCCTAATTAAATCAATATTTACTAAAATAAATCTCCACATATTCTTCTACTACACTATCAACTTCTCCCTATAAACTACACCATGAATTAAGTTACTAAAATGCTATTTATACGCAACTACTACTAAAATTAAAACAAATCTACTGGGGGAGATTCCTCTTGTTTTTGTGTCTTCTGCATTTAGTATTATTCACTCTGTTCTAAGAAATGAAACCTTGAAAAATGCAGCACTCTGTTAAGTCATATCTCTTATGGTGAAAAATCTATGAAGGACACCTCAAAGAACTTGATGACAAGGCTAGACACAATGTCATTTCCAAAGAGGACAACAGGAAAGCTCTGTCCAGAAACAGCGTTGTACCGTGTGATGGCACCACTGCATCTAAAAACAAGAGGTGGAAATAGTCCTGGGTGTCTTTCTGTTACAAGACAAAAATGTCTGTCCCCCAGAGCCCTGAAATTAGCTACTGCGTGACACGACCCTGCTTAAAGTTTTGAAATCAGAAGAGCAAAGACTGAAGCAATCCCTGGAATTATCATAGTCATCTCTTCCCAGTTGAATACTGGATTGGATCTGTATTCAGTACAGAGAGGCAGAGGCAGTCCCTCCAGCCCTCTTTCACGCAAAGGTTGGTAGAAGCAGGTCAGTTGAAACAGGGACTGAAGAAACCCGGAGCCAGCTGCAGGTAACAGCTGGCCAGTGCTGTACAATAAGAAACTTAGGACTCAGAAAAGATGGGGCTGAGATATTTTGCTTGCACACTGAACATTCCCTTTGGTTAAATTACTCAGAATATCCCTCGCAGAGAATAATTCCCTTGACATTGCACACAGGGTGTCGCCATTTCTCTCCGTCTGAGAATTTTAACCAAAAGCAGACACCCAGAAGACTGCTGTTCCAATGATCTCTCTCATCATGCCCACATCTCTGGGTGCGATGTGTTTAATTATAAGCTCTGGATAGGTCTGTATGTGTTCATTACAAAATTCACTTTCCCTCCAGTCCCTTGTCTTGATCAGTCAGGGTACGTTCTGCCTCTTTTTGCCAAGACATTTGTAGATGCTGAGGCTCAAAACCATACCGGCATCCTTCTAGGAAAGACACATTTTTTTCTGTAGATAGATTCACTTCTGTGTTAACAAGCACCGTAATCTGCATTTTACTTTACTAAATGTATGATTTCTGAGTTAACCATTTCTAATCTTACGCTCCCCTAAAACCAGAGAAACATAATTTGATTATCTCTAAGAAATCTTAATAGAATACTAAATAACTTTCTTGCCTTTCCTTAGATTTTATTGCTCCTTTCCTTCTGTATCAAAACCTTGAGATTTTAACTTAGCCTTCACATTTTTTCTATACCCTTTTTTACCTTGCTAATATTTTTTTTTCCTCCTTTTATCTCCCTACGTACACACACCCAGTAACTTATATTGGCTGAAATGTCCACAGGACCACACTAGGGAGGATATCTGTATTCAGATTTTAAATATAAACAAGTTAAAATATAGCCAATTTGTGTGCCTTACTAGAGTACTGTGTGTGTCGTGAGAAGCAGAATACCTATAATTCTATATACAATAAACATACATATTGTTTCATTCATTGTTTCAAATATTTTTATTTCTGAAATCTAAGTAAATTTTAAAATAAATCTTTGAAAGCATTTAAGTTATGAAATAAGAATTTTGAACTTGGAATTAATTTAATAACAGAAGTTCAACTTTTCAGGTTTACTTTTTCTTTAATGAAATCTGTTCTACTGGCACTGGTTTTCTATCTTGCTGTTTTGGCCACCTGATAATAGCTTGCAAAAGCAGATGGCTAATACTGGATAATATATAAAAGTAACTGTAGTATTGGTTATTAATTCCAGTGTGGTAGGAATCTGCATTGAGGCTTTGTAAATGTATTTTCTCATGACTTTACAATATATGTAAATGACATATGAAATTGATCATAAAAAAACCAAAACACACCAAACAGCGTGCAATACGGTATGCGTAAAAATAGCAATGACCAGATAATGATATGTTTCTTTAATAGCAGGTAAAGAAAAAAGGTGTTCTGCTTTAAAAGAAAAATACTGAAAAATGTATTTGAAAGATAACAATTACATGTTTTCCTTGAAAGACATGTACATCGTTGAAAGAGAGTAATTACCTAATTTTCCCATAAAATTAAGAACTAGAAAGGAAAAAATCTGGAACAAAAAGATATAGATCGATTTGGGTAATTTATGGACACCCCATTTAGCAGTCACGGAAGTACATATTTAACTTGATGTATGTACTTGATTCCATTCAGCTGTACAGTGCTTCAGGCATATGTATAAATCCCTGCAGCATCAATAAAACACAAGCGTGTCCCAAAAGACAGCCTAAGTGTTTGTTGAACCAAACAAAAAATTCAGATAGTGAAAATGCCTTATGGTCAGCACAAGAACCAAAACATATTTGGAAAAAAAATATAGAAATACAAAAGCAATAGTAAAATACAGAAATAACGTACCTCTTCTACAAACTTCACCTTGTTGATGCAAAACATATTTGGAAAAAAAATATAGAAATATAAAAGCAATAGTAAAATACAGAAATAACATACCTCTTCTACAAACTTCACCTTGTTGATAGGCTTCTCTTTCCCACACCAAAGGGTCTCTCTGCAAGCACAAGGGAAAACTTGCCAGAATAATTCTTTATTTGCAGGCCTTAGATGATGTTGGGCATTTAGAATAGTGAAGAATTAATTAACTGCTAGGCTCTTCCTAACTACCTAAATGAGCTACATATATATAACTGCTCTTGGGTCTCAACTAATCTATCAGAAGCATGCTTCCATTCCGGAAATACCACATAACCAGTTTTCAGTCATTTCTCTTTAAAGAGGGTAAGTATGTTCTACCAATAAGCACAACAAGACATATATCTTTATCTTCTGATTAAGCTTTAGTCATCTTTATTCTTGGAGATATACTCAGCAAATTTTTTTACTACTATTGTGTTTCATTTGATAGTTTTCTGCCTAAAGACAGTTTTATAAAATGGTTTAGAAAACACTAGCTACTTGGGCAGAAATAAAAAAAAAACCATTTTTGTTTTATTTTTTTTAAGGAGTGACAAATGGATTAAAGAAAATGGTCTGTAAATATTGTGTGTTCCCTTCCGCTATAATAAATTAATCACAATAAATAAATCAGGATCACTCAAAAAATTTAAAAATGACTAAGTATATGCATGTAAATATATAGGAATATCTATTTTGTCCTGGAGTTAACTATATTAAAAAATTCCCATTTTAAATCGATTTCCTAGCTAGATTTTACAAAATAAAAATCCTCTGGGTTTTGTCCCCTTCTTTTAGGATACCTCAAGTCAGAAATAATTCTACATTCCTGTTCATAACAGAACTCTTGGGAGTTTTCCCTTTCTAAAGTCAGCATAACTGATTGCTAGCAACAGCCATTCGGAGATCAAAGAAGAAACACAGTCAGCGCTACATCGAGCGGTATATTTACTCCTCAAACTCTCTGCAACACCAAAACTTGGCACATATCATACAAGTATCTGGCTCAAAAAAGCAGTACCTAAATGCAGTTTATGATCTTTAAAATGTGTAATTATGAAAATTACTGTAATTTTTACCAGTAATATCGTGATATATGTACATTTATCAGAAACCTGACCATTATTTGCAATCAGGAACATTGTGTCAGTTAAATAAAGCAAGCAGAGCGAAATTTAACAAGCAAAGACTGAGTACGACTCTTTATACTTGGAGGATAAATTCCTAGCAGATGAGCCTACATTTTTCAATACCTTCCCTAAGATTTCCATAATTGTCCTTACAGAAGTACGATTATATTTAGCAGAATTTTCACAGCAAATACTCTTCCAGTAATAAACCAAAACACATTTTGAATACTTTTACAATCATTTTGTCTCACTGAAAGAAGTTACATATGTTGAAACAAGACCAAATATTTATATAAAAAACCTGGATTCTTTGATCCTGGTTTTCTTTGCTCTGAACCACAGGCAGCCATTAAAACCAATAACAAAAAGCCTAAATTTTTTTTACCCAAAAAGAATTTCTTCTGAAAATGTACCTTGGTTTGCTACATTGCATGTTCAGCTGTGGTAGCAAATGGTGTGTGTTTAACTGTTCTTGATGTTAAAGGGGACACTAGAACTCCCCGACAGCTTTATTTGTCAATCCCAAGTTTCAGGTCTATCAATGCAACAAAATCGCTGTGAGTTAATGGAGCTTGAGACAGCACTAACTACTCTTGAGGACTTTTGGTGTATATTTCTTTTAACCTGTGGATGTGACAACTTATTTACTGCTGTAACTATTTTGAAGATTAAAAGATGCTTTTAAAAAGCACTTTTCAGCAGTGAGTGACAGTTAACTAAGCAGACAAGTCAAAAGGAAATCAATAAAGACAACCTAAGGTCAGAAGTGAGAAAGTCAATGCTCGTACACAATTAAAGCAAACCTATCGGCAGCAGATGAAGTTAAAAGTCACACTGTAAGCAAACACTGGACTTTGCTTGTGTACTTTCTTCCTTCAAAAATTCATACATGCATCTTGCCTGACTCATTCAGGAGCAACTGACTTTCACTAAGTAAAATCTATTCAGAAGTTAAAATATGACCCTAAGCCAAAGTATTACGGAAATACTTTTTTTTTCCCTGACCTAATTTCCATTAGCTAAAGTTACTGTAAAATAGCAATAAATCTGGTTACATGCAATGAAATATTGATTTCTGAGAGTGCTTTTCTTGTCTACTGCTTATTTTCAGACATGAATATCAAGGATGTAAACTGGCATTAAAAATGCAATTTAAATAGAAAAAGTACTTGTCAGAAACAGCCTGCATACAAAAGTTTAGCTAGTTCTACCTTCTCTAAAAGAATAATGAAGGGAAAACCAGTACAAGTAGAGCTGTTAGAGGGAATGTTTAATTTTTCATACCTTTTAATACAGCCTTGGATATGCTCAATTTGCCTACACTCTGAGAAGGTTAATGACTAAGGATGCATGGATAGTATAACACCAGACCTCCGTTAATTTACTCCAGATTGAAACAGAATGCATAATTTTACATTTGGAATTGCAGTGACACAGCTTTTATCTTATTTAGGAAAGTAGAAAACAAGCATGTATCTGTTTAGAAAAAAGACATTATAATAACAGCAACTTATGTACATATATATATATATATTCATAGCCACTATCTGTCCCTCTTCCAACACAGAACTAAGTGACCTGGGCTGCTTGCTGTTCTTAGGTGCAAATAAATTGACACCCAAAGGCAAATGTTATATTCCAAAATAAGCCCAACAATAAAACTAAACATCTGAATCCAAAGTAGTTAACATCACAAAATTGCACACAGAACTATTTCTAATATACTTATAGGAATGGAAGGTTGATCAACGAGAAGATTGTTGCTTCACTAATGTACTTAGCTTAAAGAGTGGCGATACAGAGTTAATATTTGCAAGTCACTGTATACTTGTTAAAAGCACAATTCTTCAATATCAGTTTATCAAAAACTGATTGGCTGCTGAAGCTCAGGGGCAACTGCAGAGAGTGGGTAGAAAAATTTCCCTTGTCGTTTACTGCCTATAAAATGTATTATAATTTAAATAATATGCTGCTCCACATCACCTGCAAGAGAACAGGCTCTTTGGAAAGGTTTTCTTTCTGTTACTTAAATTATCATTTGACATAGACTAATTTTCACACATTTCAGTGGGACAGCCTCTAATCGATATTGACAGTAAAGTATGTTTGCATTCCTTAGTTGTAAAAACACAAAGAAAATACTGGAAGACTTGAATATTTCCTCTCATACACAATGTGAAACAAATAAAGAGAGGTCATTCTAATTTACACCAATGTATTACAACATTGTAGAAGTCATATTTAAACTTCCATGTTTATTTGCGCAGGTTTAAAACTAGTGAATTTCTTGGATAAGTTTTTTTGTAGGCTTCCTTACTGTTGAAAGAAACAAAGTCAGAGCTTCTTCCTTTTGTGTGCTGATGAAAGGTTTTGGCTTGCTTCATTCTGTTTCAGGTCTTGGTTAGATGCCTACAGGGTGACACCCTCAAGCAGGTGCACCTTGATGCACTTATAGCATGGAGTGTGCCAGAATTAGTAACTCGCATGACCTTACTGATTCAATCTGGGAACATAAACAGTTGTCATTGATTTTAACACATTCAGTACTTTATCCAAGGTCTTCATAAGCTGCTGAAGGCTACAGCCACGGACTCACCAAAGATTAACCTATCTATTAGAAATATGAGTCTACTGTAGATGTAAAAAAAAAAAAAGACAAAACAAGTTTTGCTTTATCTATGCCATACCTTGTGATTCTCAAACCATTGTGTAGGCTGTCATTCTCTTAGGAAGTTATTCTCACTAGTAGATTTCTGAGTATACATTCTTGAAAAGTCTTCGTAAAGATAATTTTGCTGGGGAAAAAAAGGGCAGGGCAAAAGGATACCGGCTTCCTCAAACTCATATCAAAGGGGTTAGCTAGAAACAGCACAGTTCTGCTCAGCAGGGTTAATTTACTTAAGCCAACCAAAGCGGTTTTTTACTAGCCTAGAAAAGCTTTCAACATGACACTACTTGGGTGTGAATACATAGAACTATAAGCAACTTGTAAAGTATTTAAAGACATAAAAACCCCACATTGAACTTAGAATCTAATTATATCTGGCTTACTCTCAAACTTAAATGAACCCTTCTGTAATTAGCAATCTTAAGTTTTATACTCCAGTAGTCGTTTCCCTCCATCATTTTAGTATTTCATTCCACTACCAACTAAAAAGTTTAAAGAAGAAACAATGTGTTGCTATTATGTCTTGTTAAATTTCAGTCCCATTTTGACTTTTTCTCATTCACAGGATGTTCCCTATACTGTCCTGAAACACATGTTCTAATAAATACCCTTTTAATATTTTGATAAAGTCACCTGAATTCTGAAAATCGTTAACTTATTGTTCTGCTTTGCCTTGGAGTTAAAGAACTCTAAATCCTATTTATTATAGTTGAATTTGGTAAGGTATTTCTTTCTTGAAATAGTATGCATTCTTCCACATAATAAAGATCCCTCCAAAATGTAAGATGACGCTGTATTTTTCACAGCATCCTAATAGCAACTCCATAAACATAACTGTCAGTATATCAAGCTGTTGGCAAGCGCTACTCAAGGTACTCCAGGTTGGCAGGCAAGTTTACTGGGCAGAATACGACTTCGTACTGATATTACAGTGGCTTTGTAAGACTGATTCAGCTCCACTTTGGTAAAGCACACGCCTTGACTGAGCACATTCAGAGCAGTTCAGAAGGAAACGTGCACTCATGGCTGAGTGCAGAAAACGAGCACTGCAGTAGTACGCCGGAGATCCAGTGCTCTGTCACTTCATTAAATAAAGCATCAACATTTTTAAAAGAAACAAAATGGCAAAGAATGAGAAACACGACATTAACCCATGCCTTTAAGCTGACAATTTTCACCTTAACAACGGTATTTAGTGCTTCACACCACTTAATGGGATTAAAAAATGAAGTGGTCAGTCACATTCATTTTGAGGTCAATAGGATTTTAATTATTCAGTATTTTCCTACATTAAGATTTAAACTTTATTCTACCATGAAAACATAGGAAGCAATGTTTTCTTTTTTTCTGTTCATCAAAAAAAAAGGATATACTGGAAATAAGGAGCGTGGATAAGACTGGACAGGTTATCCCTAACAAAAGCTAATCTAATAATCAAATTGGAAATCTTAATTTCATCTCTGCCATGGTTAATAATTTTTACTAGACTAGGAAATGACCTTGAGATCCTGTAGCTGCTGAAATGGATCCCCCCTGAAAAAAAAAAAGAGAGCATTCAGAAAAGTAAGTAGTTAAATCTAAATTGGCCCATATATTGTAAAAAAAAGAATAGCTATGATATTATGTAGACAAAGCATTTGAATGACAGTCTCACTGCATTCTAGAATTTAATTTGACTTAAACATACTTACTTATCTGAAAATTATTCCCTGTGCCAGCACTGTGCAATGAACAGGGAACTTGAGTACATTACTAGGCAAAATTGAAACATATTCATTATATATTTGTGCCTTCTCTTGCAGTTTCATTTTATAATCAATAGATTCAACCTTCTTCTTTTATGGTAAGACATATTTTATCTGTGATAATTTCTTTGATCAGTACAGTATAAAGCTGTAAAAAACAAACCTAGAGAAATATATTTTAAACTAATAGGAAAGTTATTAAATTATTTTGCATTTTGACATATCCAAAGTAAAATTCACATTTAAGCAGTTTTTATAAGTGGACATAAACTGTATAGAAACTATATTCAAACAAGAATGAGCATTTGGCAGAAGTTGTCACTTCTGTCTTTTTATTTCTACATGTTAATCATATGCTGCCCCCAAGATTCACTGACATTTTCAGCTATGTAAGTTACTCTTTATCTCTTTTCCTCAACTACTGCATGCTTATTGCTCTGCTTAAACAAAACTGCTTGAGCAAGGAATCCTAGACTTGTTGCAGAAAAGAAAGATAAGAAAATACCAGTTAATAGACAGGCTTCTAAGCAGCAAATGCCTGATGTCACTTCTTTTCTAAGAAATTTATTGTCAAGCATTACCTAATATGCCATGAAATCTCAGCAGCGACCAAAACTACATTGGGAAAAAAAGTCTTGAGCTATGCAGAGATAATCTACATGGACGATGCAGTAGGCAGTTTGGTTACCAAAAGCATTCTTGTCTTTGCCAAATAGAAGGCACAAAGAGTTGCTTTATCCCATAAATGAGCAAAGTTCTCTAAAAAATCTTGCACTCTTGTGCAATGACAATCTTCTCACTAGTGAGAAAGCATAACTGATTTAAAAACCCCGAATTCAAGGCAACTGCATCAGAAATGCATTTGGATCAACATATAAAGACTTCAGTTCCATGTGATTTCTAATGAGATTTAGCATTAATATATGTGAAACCGAATTACTGAATATGAGATTTAAGGACAAGATAAATCTGTTCTGTATTACTGCACAACACTGCAAGAGTACTAGAAAAGGTCACTTTTCCATAGTTGAAGTAAAAGCACCAGCAGATTTCGAATTTCTTATTTGTAATTGTTTCACACGCTCCAACTTTCAACACAAAGGTAGAAGCTATTGGTGAGATTTTATTAAATAATACCAGTACAGTTTTTTCAGATGAGAGCTATACTTGTATTATCTCTGTTGCTTTCTCTGCTATTTTCCTCTATTCACACTGCTACTACTACTTTTCAAAGACTGTGTAGATAATATGCTACTTGCTCTAAAAATGTACAACTTTATAAATAAATCCAAATTCTTTAGCAACTTTAACACTACAACTACAAGCCCAATAGCCAATTACAGATTGTGTTACTTAATTTTCATATTTGGTTGCTGTATTTGGCACTTTCTTAGCTGAAAAGTAACAAAAAGCTCTTTATTCTGAAGAAAATAGAAAAGTAGTTTTTCACAACATTTTTTTACCACTTTTTCTCAAGCATCTGTATAATATACGTGGCTCAAGTCAAAAACTGCATAAACCCAAGAACTGCTACCTTCTTGTTTCCCTAACCCAAACTTGGGAAGGAAAATCTTCATAAATCCTCCTGTTTACCTCTTGTTTTGATAACAGAATTGGAAATACACAAATGTTTTTGCTCATATACTTTAACCTAGCTAAGACTTATGGCTGACAAAGGAGAAAAGAAAAGAGAGAACACCAGGGGCTTTGGCGTTTTGTCCTCCATACTGCTGAGGGGAGGCCATAAAGCCATGGAATTATTGACTGAAGAGTCTACCCATCTTTGTATCACATCTGTAAGGAAGACAGTATGGCAAACATTGTGCTGAGTCCAGCTCACCAAGCATTTAAATTTCCTTTTCTTATTCATGCATTTGATACATATTAAGTGTGATCAAAGAGAGCTTTGTATGTTTGTTTAATAACAGATAGGTCTGGTTTGAGTTTCCTGGGGCAAGAATGAGGGAAGTATATTAGTGTCATTGTAACTGAGCAGTCTAACTTGCATGTAAGCATCAATATTCTCAGGGCACTTGATAATTTCTTAAGCAAATGCTACTGGAAATATTCTTGCCTCTGAAATACTCCTTTACTATTAGGGTTTCCTAAAGTTGCTCAAGAAAGTGTGGCAATCATATAATGCTTTCACTGGGATAATTGAAGTTTGTTCAGTGTTTCCATTACTTTAAAGTGTTATTTCAATTTTGTTCAGCAGTATAGGTTCAAAGGTGGTTCCAGCAAACTATCGTATTGTTCACTAACATTAGAAAGGAAGTCATTACATGAAGGATAATTTAATCAGCTTTCGACTTATTCTTGACTTCTAATTATCATCACATTAATGTCTTAAAAGCTATAAATAAAAATCCAAAGCCATAAATGCATATTTTCCTAGCACTTGCCTAAAAGACAACTGTAACCAAGGGTACTGAATATTTAATATTAAGACAAAGCATGTCATAAAATCTGGTGTCATTAAATCACATGTATTAAACTTCCTATCAAATTTTGAGTGTTAAAGATGATTGTGTTAATATTTCCAATGAAAAAAAGAGCACCTCTGCAGGTGAATGTCCCCTTGTATCTGGACATAATTTAGAGACACAGATAACAATGCTACACAAAGGAGAGAGTAATTTTTATTTTAAAAGTATTTTCTAGGGCTTTTGCTTGCAAAATGACCTTGAAAATGCAAAAACTGTAAATGACTACAGGGTAAGTTCATCCTTTGTCTGTATCATTGCCACAGGTAGAAAAAAACTGTTATTGCTATAGATCAAAGACTCAGAGCTCTGAACTCTCAAAACTCAGTTCTCCAATATAGCTTTTTAACAAACAAAAAATTAACAGTCACGATCCCCATAGCTTTGGGATAGCAACACTGCTTAAGCTAAAATTGCCCCCCTCACCAGGTCCACATTTTTGACCTTATTGTTGCAGCACCTCTGAACATGTTTGGGCAAAAGAAGAATATTTGTTTCCAGTTACATAAAACAATATGGATCTTCATCGAGTGTGAATAGATCAACTTAAAAAGCACAGCCTGACAGTCTGTTTTAAATCAGTTCTACAGAAATACTACTAACTCTTAGAAGTCAATGGTCAGTGGCTAGAGTTCTACGCATTAGGGACCAAGTAGATGTTTTTTTCAGTAGCATATATGAATAAACACACAGGCCTTGAAGCTTTTCTTACACCGCATTTAGAATGCTGTAGTATCGTTGATTTCTCAGCTAGTCCTGATTCACAAGCATGCAAGTAAGAGAGCAGGCAAGTCCAGCAAAACACCACCGAGAAATACAGATTTGAAAAAATAGCTAAAGGCATCTTTTCTTTCTCTTCTGTGTCAGATAATGTAATTTTGATGTATTGCCTTTTTTTTTTTTTTTTTGGAAGAGAGGAATTAATCCAGTGGGATCTGTTCAGGAAAAAAAGTCTTTTGAAAGTTGTAAACATCAATGTCTCAGTGTAAGAAGAAATCTATGTAGCTGTCATATGTGATATAAAAGGTTGGCCTTTCGATACACTTTGTATTCCTGACATGCAGATATACATTAATGTAGCAGCTATAGTGCTCAAGTAAAAACATCTCTTCCAATTCTTAATCCAGCCTCCTAGAAATGAGTGGCTGACACTAAACCCCTTCAAACAGCTTAAACTCTCGAGTGGGATTTATGGTTTTTATGTACTTGTCATTGTAATGGTAAACACATTGTCCTCATGTCAAGTTCTTAAAATAAGGAGCACCCTTTGCAACAAATGTAATAGTAATTCCAGGATTTAGAAAGTAATGGCAATAAGATTTCTGTAAGAATGGATTTTAGCTAATCATGTAAAAAGATTCCATGCTTCCTTTCCAAAACCTCACACTTAAAAACGCAAGTATGATGAAATGCAATCTCTTCATAACACCTTGGGATGATTATGGAAGTAGACATAATTATGCAATAGGACTGTGAGATTATCTGTGCAATTTACCTTCACAGACCTTATGAATTCCATTCAAATCTATGAACTCTGTGTATATATGTGAGACTCAAAACTCCAGTGGGAAGCTGATCATTGCTGCTTTATTCTGTCTCAGACTCCAACTCCTGAGAGCTTCTGTCATAAGGCTAATAATCCCTGGTTGCTGATTTAAATGCAGTTCCACTGAACATGTAATTATTGTAAAACATTAAGAACTTGGATTGAGGACTGGTTGTCAGGTCATTCTGGCAAAGTCACCACCAAAATATCAGTGATAGTTGATGAAGGCTCATCGCTGAGGAAACTCTCTTTAGCCTTCTTCAACAGCTTGAACAAATGGTTATCTACATATATCAAAACCTTAATGGGAAAACCCTATCTTTATGAACTCTTGAAAATTATTACATAATCTGACAAAAGGTGAAAGAGCACTGCACAAGTTTAAGACAGTCTCTATTTAGAAAGTTTATTGATGTATAAATTCTGTTCTAATCCTTAAAAGCAATGGTAAGGTTTAAACGCTCCATACAGCCATGTTGTTTTATTTTTTTTTTGGAACTTGTTTTTACATTGAAGTTTAGGTTATATGCATTAATAAGAATTGAATAGCTGAACTGATCTAAAAATTCCTGCCTTTTTAATGGGATAATCCTTTTCTCTCATGTGACCTTTCCTCTCCCAGCATATCTATTCAGTTTTCCGAGCTAGCCTTCTGCCATTTGAATCCTCTCATTTAGCTTACCAAAGACATCAACAAGAGATATGGCCCAGCCAGAGGCAAGGAAGTGGAAGGAAGGAGTAGGTGGCCCAGTGTGAAGAAAGACTTAAAAGGGGACTGGGACTGTCTTTAGGGACTGTCTACTCCTATCCTGTTATAAACAGCTGTACCTGGAGCAGCAGAGGCATTCAGGACCCTTGAGATGACAAACTGGATATATTAGTTGGGCAAAAACCTCTATATTCATGAAGTGACTGTGTGGCGTCTAATAAAGTATCTTGTTTAGAGGTAACTAAGATGTGTTGAGGTGGGATGGGACTGCTAGTCCGAAAAAACTTGTTCTGCCTGCTCATGCTGATGCTGCTGTAGGCCACCCGGTAGACTAGAATTCTCAACTTTGGCAAGACTCTGTGGAAGGTTTTACTGAACATCTACCTGAAAGTGGAAGTCTGAAAGAAAACAAAACAAGCAGTTGAACTAAAATCTAACTCTCAGGAGGGAATGCTATACAGACAATCTGTATCTTTGAATCAAATCTAGACGTTTCCCCTGGATAAAAATGGCAGCATGTGTACTCAGTCTAAAGTCTCGAAGCTTAAAATAATCCAAACATAAATGATAGCTGGAGACCTAAAAGACCTATCTGCTTCACCAGATCCAATCATAAAACAGTAAAAGACCACAAGGATCCAACTATCAGAACTAACATAGCCTTTTTTGGTTGTAAAAATACATATTAAAAAACTTGTACCAGTTTCACTTGAGCAAGACCAGCAGTTGTCAATAAATGTTTCATACAAAAATAAATGGCAGCTTTCTATTAAAAAAGGAGACTCAGATTGTTCCATTGCAACCACTGTAATGAATATCTCCCACTAACAAAGTAGAATTCTCCACTGATCAGTGCAACTCCAAGAGGATTCCATGTCCTCTTTGCAAATGTAAAAAAGGGGCAAAGACACCACTTAGCCATCCTAATTGACAAGTCACATTCACTAACAGCATGACTCTGATAATGATGTGGATTCAGTAGAGCCATTACTGGTTTATGCTGGAATATGCTAAAGAAGAATTAGACCCTGGGGTTTAAAGCTGAGTGCAAAACAGCTTTAAAGGGAAGGAAAAAATCCCTGGTGTATATTAACACAATGTGGTATAGATCCATCGTCTATAATGCATTGGCTTGCTTTTAACTCTCAGCCTGAAGTCAAATCCATTTTGGCAGTTCGTGCTGGACAGAGACCAATTGTGAATCTTATTTCTCCTCTTTCCTGCTGTTTAATAGGGCTACAAATAACAGTTTAGAATCACCCTCAGAGACCTACCCATATGACTTTCAGATAGGAAACCAAAGTACTTTACATGATTAAAATCATTTGCATTGTAAGGTGAATTGTCACTGAAATACACAGAAAAGAAAAATAATGGGTAAAATTAATCCAGAAATACCAATGATCTATAGTCACTACAATGATCCTGTCAGGATTTGCAATCACGTTAAGCAAATTTAGGAGTCAATTTTAAAACAAAAAGGATAACTTCTCAGTATGTATTATTGTATTACAGAATACGCACCATCATTCTGGCACTGCAAAACAATTATAAATCTGGTTAACCAGCCAATTAAGCTCATTTTCTATCTGCTGTGCATTGCAAGAGAAAAAAATCAAACAGCCAGGCACTTTAACACCTCTGCTTGTACGTGGATTAGGGCTAATACGTTTAAGGTCTTTAACAGACAACCATTTCTGATATTGTTACGTGAAAAAACACAACACACCAACAACAGTGAGGAAACTACATGAAACTAGTATTGCAAACCTTATATATGTATTACAAGAGAAGTATTGTTTGTTCTTAAGGCTTAATTCTCAGTTTGAAGTATATCTAAGTGTTGGTACAGTTTTATATCAGGCTCTGCGTTTACTACACACAAAACTTACCAATGCAGCCAAACGATTTAAATATTTGCTCAACTTTACTGAAATGAAAGAAAATTTCCTCAGGTTGTATTAAATACCTAATACAAAGAAGAAACTCAATTCTTGTTTTCAATCCTTGCTTGACTTTAGAAATACAGAGAATACTGATGAGTTCTCAAACCAAAACTAACTCCTATTACATGTTGTAGTTTCATTTCACTGACACATAAGCCACTTTTACTAGTATCTGCTGACTATGACCTATAAGACAAAAAATTGTGCTAAAAGGGGATTTTTGGCTTTGGTAATACATACAGTTATACGTTTGCTTACAAATATTTTCTGTGTATCTTCTCTTATTGGAAAACAGTTTGTATTTTTCCTCTTAAGGTAGGTTTTCATTACTTGCCTAGTGCTTTTGGTCAGATGCTTACTGAAATCCATCTCTAATACAATTTTAAGTATTGTGAAGCAGGGACAGTATTTTTTCATCTGTGTTGTTTCATTAAACTGGGAACAAGAATCAATAGTCCCTTATTACATGAAGACATAAAGCCTTAGATTGAAACAGTGACATATTATGTTAATCAATATGAAATGAGTTCACACAAGGATAGCTAAGAACAAAAAAGAGTACGAAACACTGAGAAGCTTTTTGTTAGAGCTTTGGAGAAGTGTTGTGCTTGCTATTTGGTGCCTAGAAAAAAAACCATGAATTATGAATCTAGATTTTTATAAAACGTGTTTGAAAGTAACTGAGCCAGATTCCTTAGGAGAAAGAAACACAGGGAATGTCTAATGCAGAGCGGCTTCGGACTCATCAATTATCATATTGTTATCAGTATAATTACATATACTTTATTCTTCAAGTATGCCTAGTTACGTGGGAACGCAAACTGCTACTCAATTTTCCACTAACTTATTAAAAATGTCTGAAAGAAAAGGACAACTACTATGTGCAAGAACTATAGAGCAATAAGTTTCATTTCAAGTTAAAGCTACGTCAATAAACGTCTCTCAGGAGACTCTGGCTGTGACTGGTACATTAAATGCTCATGCAGAATTATGAGGGCGTCATTTAAATTTAAAACGTGAAATTCGTAAATGTTATGAACGGCCATTTTCTGAAGAGAATTAAGCATGTTACAATTTGCATCTTTCCAAAAGTTAATAAGGATCTCCAAAAGAAATCTTACTCGTATATATGGTGCAAACTAGAGCAATACATACAAATATACTTAGATCAACTTAATCTAGCTAGCTTTAACAATGAAAGTACAGCACTATGGGCTACGAGATTTTTCAAAAGGAAGTAAGCAGTCACTCTCGCTAGAATGGATAAAAATTACAAGGAATATAGAAAACCACTCAACACGTTACCTAGATAATCTAACCTAAGGGCTCTCTAATTTTAAATGAGATTATGATAATCTCATTAAGGTTCCCATCTTTCCATAACCTATTTTGCTGAAGAAGAAAAAACACAACATCCTCAAAAGTACACAGTGGAACTTCCGGTAAGGTCTCAAGAAATAGTTTACCTTATAAAAGGATACCAAAAGAAATTTACTCTAGCAAAAGAAAGGTTGAGACACAAATGCAAACCCAAAACATTGACACACCAGGTTATTAACAGGCCTAATGAAAAAAATAAATAAATCTCGAAATAGGTTAAAATGGGCCCAAACAGGAAAGAAGCCATTAACTGAAGGGACCTAGCAGTATTGTAGCACATCTAATAACTGCAAGATACTTCACACAAAACACTGTTAAAATACCCATCTTTTCTGCCACATGGAGCCCACTGTTAGAAACTAGAGAAAAATTCAGTTGCCAGATTGAGGTCATATTTCCCTAGGAAGTATCCATGTTGTGGGGAGAAAATACCTTCTGTGTTTTAGAAAAAGGTGCACTATAGGACATTTTTTGTGACTTGTGTCAAATACACGTCTTCACTTCCTCAGTGTTATTATATGATCTTCTGTTCTAGTTCTGTGAAAGAAATACATGGGTGTGCGAAGTGGCTGTCTCTTGATATAGTACCATCATTTATTCATCAGTTCAACAGTTTCAGATGACAAGCAAGTACTTTATATTTCAGATACTGGCTGCTTCTGAAATAAAGTATACTTAGCACTTTTCAGTACTAAGGATCATACACAAAGAGGATGGAAATACCTACTATTTTGTCCAGTCAACGTTCAGGGTGTCAAGAGAATCTCTACCAGTTTCTGTGGAGTTTGTAGAGCCAAAGTTGTCTCCTTTTACAGAGCCAGAACCTGCTTTTAATCTCTGCAAATCTGATCCAAGTGCCCAGGAACAAAAAACCAGTGCTAAACACAGATGATTTATCTTACATCCTGAGCATTCAAGTTTAAAATAGCATATGAAATATGGGCTGTTACTCATCATGTCCTACCACCATAAATACTCCTCCTTTAAGATTTCTGTGTGTGGAAGGGATGGTTTAATCAATAACATTGCAACACTAAACTATCGTAAATCTTATCTGCTACTGTGCTGAAGTAACAAAAAAAACGTTCTGCATTTGAAATATGGACAATGCTTTGTGGTTTTCTCCTGAAGACCACCACCGTTAGAAGAAATAGTCTTTGCTCCCGATAGGTCTCCTAGCAGAGTAGCTAAGTCTGTCAGAAAAACAAAGGTCATGCATATATAATATAATGCATATGTAGTTTTGGACAGTTATTGCAGGTGTATAGTGGATCAGCATATTAGCATTGCTTCCAGTCTAAAGTGCAAGTTATTAGTTTAAGTCAGGTATGTTATGATGGAGTTTTCTTCCCATTCTTGGGAATTCATTGTTTAAACTTGGCATAAAGAAGCGCTGGCTTTTCTGTCTGACAGTCAAAGCACATATTAACTCTTCCTGGGCATAACTTACATACAATTCTGATTACAAACAGTAGCTGGAATAAGTAGAACTATGCTGACTAGCATAAATTTATCATCAAGCTTTTCTAAAATAATGACCAATATACACAGAAATCACCTACATTGTGAGAAATGTGGGCCAGACTACTGCACAAATCCCAAACATATGTCTATATTTTAATCTGAAAAAACCCCACATATAAATCATGCCACAAAATCCTGTGGAAAACTGCAATTCAGTATCTTTGAAACTAATTTCTGCACCAAAATCACGTAGATCTGTTGGCCTCAACACTCCTGGCACATCTGCAAAATTCAATGGAAGCAATATTTTGTTTGTAGTTCTCCCTAACACTATTAACATTTGAATAGCTACCAATGTGTATAATATACTATTAGTAATGCTAAAGAAATGGTCCAGTTAAAAGACCATTATGATGACCAATATATTTACTTCCACCTCCCTCTCATTTTCCCCTCTTTAAAAACACCCTGAATTGTAAAACATTCCTTTATGCCTCGTTCACTTGAAGGATGATGATGACCCGTTTCTGGAATGAGTCAGAATCTTGGCAGTGGTTTAGAAGTAACTAACTCCTTTGCCAGGTGTTGTTGGCAGTATTGAAGGCCAAGTTTAAATATCATGGTGTTTTAAAACTAACAGAGAAGCTCTGACAATTCAACCACCAAGCCTTCCCTTACGCTCCATAAACCTTAGCATCAAAAAATAATTCCCTCTCATAGGATGAGTCTATCCTAATGAAAAATTTATTATGAAACACAGAACCAGTTTGTTCTCTCCACATATAATTGCATAGTTTTATGCATATTTGTATATGAATTTAAGAAGTAGGTGAAGCACGGACTTACAGTATATCTTTAAATCAATTTCCCATTCGGTGATTTGAAGTTTTCATAAGCAAGTGTCCTTCACACCTTACTTGTTTTCCTTCGTGCTACTCGATTCTGTTTTGAATCAAGCTACAGACCTATATTTCTATAAAGTTATGTGCTCCAGGCCCTAAGTCTTGCCCAGTGCGCTTTGTGTGATATCCAGAAGACAAGAGTTAAACCAGAACAAAGGGGTTCTGCTTGATCAGCTGCTTTTCATAAGGTAATTTTCTACCAGTTTAGATTCCTGTACCAACTCATCGTAGTGACAGAGGAGTTTCTGTGGTGGCACAAGGAAAATAGCAGAAAAATACAATTAGCTGTGTGCTTATTAAATTAAAGCATATGAAAATGTCTTGACAAGCATTGTATAGGCACAGTAAAATTTTGATGCTTATCTGCATTCCTCTTATGAGGCACTTACAGCAGAGACGTTTTGTTGTTAGTTTTATGGTACACTTCAGCAAAACAGTCCGGCCTAACTAGCACTTACTTTCTACTACTGTAATATGATGAAGTAACCTCAAATCTCATGATAGGCAGTTAGGCGAAGTCAAAGGTAAAAGGAATAACAAATGAAGTAAACTTTATCTGATCTTTTTCCCAGTGGACTTAATTCTGCTAAGTGCTCTTAATTAATGTATTTTTATGTCAGATTTGATGAAAGACCTGCACACAAATGTTTAAGTTCCATGAAGCATAAAAATGTATGGAACGTATCAATAAATTTAGAGCCTATACTAAAATTCAGTCCTTATACTGAACTCTGGTTACGTTCTTCCAGCATTAGCTTACTGTTTTCGAGCTCAGGTGTCTCAGAATTCACACAGTCCCATACTGTACACTCCATAAAGGCT
Source organism: Apaloderma vittatum (assembly GCF_000703405.1). NCBI lineage: Eukaryota > Metazoa > Chordata > Aves > Trogoniformes > Trogonidae > Apaloderma > Apaloderma vittatum. Next base: position 76,481 of record NW_009735988.1, on the reverse strand, counting down.
TACAGAAGAAGGATTAATAGCGTTTCACTTCTGCAATACAGCTGCTGCTTAGCTACAGCTAGCTGCAATTAACTGCATTTACAATAAAAGTACCTAGAAGAGATTTCTAAAATGCATTTTTTTTATCACACTCATTGATAACCATTTAGAATTCCTATTCATGCCTTAGTTCATACAGCTGAAAGGTCAGGCTTGGACACAAGCTCTACAGAAAAACTACAAAGCAAAATACGAAAGGTAATGTGTTAAACTAAACAATTGAGAGAAACTGGACTCATATAAGCAAGTCCTTTCCTCTGTGAACCTAATGACATTACAGCATATTACAGTAAGCACTGCTAAACATCAGAAATTAATTCCTTATCTATCTCCAGGGCAAAGACTACAAAAAGATTTGAGAAATATAAATAAATTTAAGGTGGCTAGGATATGATGAATGAATGTATCTTGATCTTAAGTTGATTCCTTAGGAAAAGAATCACAGATTCCACATGACTATCTTCAACTGCAAGAAATATTTAATCTGATTTTAATAAGTAAAAGAAATCTTGAAGACCTGCTTAAGGACTAATGTTTTTGGCAGCCTTTTATTAAAGTGCTATCAGGTCGTATGGTAATTATTATTTTTAGCAACGATATTTAATTTATGCTTTAAAGTGAAGCCTAACTAGAACTTATGATAAAATATATTTTATATAAGACAAGCATTCTTTGTAAGAAGTAGGTGAGAAATCAAAAGTAAGGAAGGAGTAATGAGAGTAGAGGAAGAGAGAAAAGCCCAAAACACTACATGACTAAATGTAAAGTCAGGTCCAAAATAGACTAGATGACTTCTGAAAGATATGAAAAATCGATTACTCATTATATGAACAACAAATTGAGTTCATAGAAGAAGTGGGGGAGGGGACTAAAACAAAAAAATCCTCTGCCAGAGTAAAGATATAAACCCAGGAGTCACATACTAAGGGATTTTTGCCCTGTTCAGAATTCAGAGAACTTTATTTTGAATTAAAGTTGATGAAAGGCACCTTTACATCAACCTGTGAAAGCTATGTGAGGGGAAGAGAGCTACACTAAAGCAGAATGGTGAAAAATTAACAAGAATGGTATTGAGCTGCCTAGCGTGTGAAATAGAGAGTAAGAAACCACAGTATTGCATGTCGGCTTTTAGTAGGCTGGTTCACCTTCTAAAATCTTCCAGTGGATAGCTGCATAAAAGTTATGAGGCACTTAAAGGTGTAGAGAGTTGAGTAAGAGCACAGACAAAAAAATAATGAAGGTGTAGCAAGTTGAGTAAGGAGACAGACCAAAAACATGTTATCAAGCTAAGTGATCAAACCTGGAACTGCCCAGAGTCTTGCAGAGGAAGTACCTAGACCTTCTCTCGACAGTAAATTCCATCAAAATATCAGACGGTTCTTTAATGCAGAAACATTTTAGTTTAAATAAAAACTAGAAACATTTCCAATATAGAGAACTCAGAACACCTACAAAAGATGGAACTAGAAATGTTAGCACACAAATCACCACCTCCCTACTATATCCTGACTGGTGAAGATACATTCTTTTTCCACAAAATGAAGCAATATTTTGAGTGGCAGCAAACTCTGCCAAGTCCATTCTAGTCCCTAGAAAATTCTTCCCATCCCTTCTGAAGGCTGGCTGGCTGGCACTGTTCCTGGCTACAGTCACACTGCATGAAGGTCAGGCTCCCAAATTTGTGTGACGACTCTCATGCCCACCATATCCCACAGAGTCAGCTACCGATAGAACTGAGCACAGCAATACAAAAATCATTACAAGCTGTAAGACTTGAGGTAATCACTCTGTTGCTTCGTTTGCCCAAAATTCCATGCCACTTTCTCTTTTTAAACAGTATTTTCACATTCCATTGAATCCAAGTGACACGCTAAAGTAAAGCTATCCCAAAACACGAAGACATGTCTGTAAATAATCTGCTTGAAGCATTCAAAGGACCTGTTCATATTCCAGTGATTCCTGAATCCAAAACCAACCCTGCTGTTGCTGACACGTTCCAGTCCCTCAGTTTACAGGCACTTTCTTTTAAACAGCATGTTTAAAAGAACCTTTTGTTCCTCTCAGATGATTGCACAGGCTGGGGCTGCTCTTTAATGACATTTATTTAGTTATTTATTTTCTCTTTCACTTGTTTTCAAGTTGCTGTTATACCACTTATATATATACCTAGCTCTTGAAATGAATCTTCATTTTACACTTGAGCTGGCGATATCATTTTCACTACTAAAGTGCTACAGAACATGCGAACCCATTTAATGTATCAATGTGCAACTTTTTTTCCTTGATGAGTGGGTGAGGTGCAACCCGAGATGCCTAAATTGAGAAGACTCACATCTCTCAAACTCTTCTCTCTCATAATATATAAGCAACACACTTTATCAAGTCTTTGGACTTACTCCATATTTTGTTAAAATTTTATTAAAGAGAAAAGGTCCAAGAGGTTTCTCTCATTCTTCCTCCTTCCCCCTCCATCCATGAACAGCCTTCAAACACCTAACAGGCTTTTGAAACTTTCCCAGTGGAGAATAAAAGCTGTTTTGATGGTCAGTTATACTACCCAATTTATTCACCAGCTTCACTGAAATTAGTGACAAGCTCAGGCTCTAAAAGATCTTACTTCATTGTTACTTGAGCAACAAAATCAAAGAAGCGAGAAGAAAAGCCCAGAATGTTTTCGTGGTACTGTAAAATTTGCATCACAGCTAAACATTTTAGTAGAAGTGAAGACTCTTCACTCATTAATTTTCTGTCATTTGCTGCAAGCACTGTAGTTAAAATTTCACATTCTCTGGTTTCTTCTGCCTCCATGTTCTCAAAAAGCAGAGCTCCAACAGTTTCACTGCAAATGGACTGTTCTACTGTAATGTGCTTTCCATTAAATTACCAGAAACATAAAATAAAAACAAAGCTGGCATGAAATCAGGTTACACAGTATGAAATTATTAACAACAGCCCACTACAGCCTACATCAGGGAAAGTCAGTGTCTGAGTCTGCAGAATTTATGCAGCTTGACTGTCTTACATCTGGAGGTCGACAGCTGGTTATTATGTACACCTAATTTATCCAAGTAAGTATCACAAGTAGAGAAATCTTTTCACCTAAGGCTTATGGTTCAGTTAGTTTAGTATTTTATGTTGAAAATAAAGTGTAGAATAAATTATGAGTAACTGTTCCCCCACACTTCCTCAAAAGTGCAGGATGCTCCATCACGTAAATATACTAAATGAAGTACCTTTCATCTAACTATAAACTCAGCAATAAACCTGATTTCTGATCATTTTCCAAAATAATTAAAATAAAAAACTTAAATTCTATCATTTCTTAGATAAATGGCAAAGGGTATTGGAACAGTTAAACTAGAACTGACAGCAAAGGACTACTTACACAAAAAGAAAGAAAAAAACCCAGCAAACTGCCCTTTGTTAGTGTGGTACTGAAATAACTTTACTATGGGCTAACTATCACTAAGAAGAGTAACAAGAAAGCTATGTGACAGAATGCTAAAAATTAGATTCTGTCTCCTGCATTATCCTTCATCATAAAAAACACCTGAGACAATCCTCCACTCTTACGAGATGAGATTTCTTCAAGAAGACAAAACCCAGAGCTTATTCCCCCTTCTTGAACCTTCTTAATCTACGTATAAATCTGAAGGTACACACTTTTCTTCCTGAATAACCAGAGGTGTCTCTTTCTTTTATGTGCTACATACCCAGTTTAACAGTCTAGGGTCTCTAAGGAAAATGCCATAGCAACAGGTCAAGGGAAAATGAGCTTCTATATAATCAGCAAAACACACGCTGAAGTTGTAATCAAGGTTTAAAAACCACGTTACTCAGTTCTTGTTCAAAAAACTTTTCAAAAAACTTTTAAGAATTATGACCAAGTTCTCATTCAAAATACTCTTACATATATGTTTAAGTTCTTCTTTCTTCAGTGCTCAGACTATACACAAATTTTATTTAAATGTTGTCCTTAAGCAAGAACACTTATTCATCAGAGCCTCCAGATTTGCTCCAAAACCTTACAGAATTAGTAACGATTATATAAGTGACTGTAAATAGTGTAATTATAGACTAAGAAGGAGAAAATATTCTTCTTCAGAGATGACTCGTTGCAAAACTCAGTAACTCTGGATGTTTACAAACAGAATGCTAAGGTCATGAAACAAACCTTCAAGAACTGTCAAGGTGCAGGAGGTGGGTGGGGACAGGACAGAAGAGGAGGAGGAGAGAGATTTAACTCTCAGAGAATACTTATGGATTCCCATTACACTTCTTGTAAAAAAACACAGCAACTCTTCACCAAACACCATTCAGCTAGAATCTCCAGCTTACTGTAATATAATAATACTGTATTATAATAATAATAACAATAACATCTTGCATACCTATGCTAATTTCCATCCAAGTATCTCTCAGCATATGCAAACAGTAACTCAAAGTTTTACAATGACCTTATAAGAACATGGCTAAACAGTAAGTGACTACAGAAATAAGCATTTAAAGAACAAGATTCTCCAGAGAATAGTCCTCAATTTCAGTTAAAAACTGAATAAAGGTAAATAATCCAAAGAAACCTTTTTGTATCTGTTTCATTTTGATGAGAAAAAATATATGCATATACAGAAATGACAAGTAAGTTTCTGTTGAAATTACTTCCTGACTTAAGAGTCAATTTCTAGCTTTCTCACAATTCTCAGTGTGCCACTGGATTAGTCTTTTTTGGGCTTATCAGGCTTGTGCAGGAAATAAGGTATAAAAATCTACCAGTATTATATCTTTTAAAGAACAAAGTTGATTTCTTATCACTGCCTCCTGTGGCCACATGTGTTCACTCTAAAGGAATATGAACCAATAATTTAATAGATCATTTTCTACAAATTAAAACTGCTGCTTTAAAATGAAATACTATTATTTTCAAATTATTCAAGTTTGTTTTTAATGTACCAATAGTTTTGTAAACTATTTTGTTCCTAGGGCAGAATGTACAACAGGTGGATTCTTTAATATTTGGAAAGAAATATAGCAGGAAAAACTGAAAAAAAAAATCAAACTTCTGGAATTACTTAGAGAATTCATTCAATATTCAGCTACCATCAACAGCATGTCATTACTTTGCCAACTTGAACTCTGTGAGATTGCTAAATCAAGTCATCATTTTTTACTCTGTCTAACAGATGTGCTACGAAATATGACAGCCAGACGAAAATTCCACCACCTATTCTCACTCCATTACACCATTAGATTTCTTGTGACTATATTTCATCTTCATGCAAGTGCTCACTGTTGCGCTCAGCTTGTTGCTCCACCTCAGACACCAGTTATTCAGATTGCACGTATTTATCTTTGTAATGTTACCTCATAAATCATTCTCTAACATAAGAATTCTTGGTTTTCTTCATTCTCATCTTTCCTTTGACTCTTTTCAAAAAATTTACTTGTATTTGCTGCCATTGAATGCAGAAGTCCCAAAATCTTAATAATGCATCGAAACCAGCCAATTTGGGAAGTTGAAGAGGAAAAAAAACCACATTCAACAATAATCTTTTTTGTAAATAACAGCAACTGAAGACTCCAGCAATTTCTGGAGAAGTTACAAGCAATCTCTCCCATTACCGTAAAAATTGTTTGCCTATTATTGAGTATATCTGCTCCTCTGAATTTTATTTGTACCCCACTGACAGTTTATACAACATAGACAGAATTAAAGGAAAACACATAATTATTTTATTTGAATAGAAGAATTTTGTAGAGCATTGTTCTTAAAAATTAATGCTTCTAAATCTATTTTCATTTACTTATTTTAGTTTACTAAATGAATGTCTCACAACAATCTGTATAACTAGTTTCCTAATGCTAGCAGAAATCAGTTTTAAACACACACTTCATGTTAATATATTTAATACATATTTATAGCAAAAATTTACAAACGTAAGCAAGCAGGAGAAGTATAATCAGGCCATTTACTTTTTCTCTTAATTTGAATCTGCAGTATCAATGTGACTTGTGAAAGAATTGGTACTAGAATTGATATTAGAGACTCTCTGTTTATTGTCCAGTCACAAGGAATATATACGACAGTATTAAAATTAGTATATAGTATTAAAAACTTGCACCACAATACCCAAGGGATAAGTATTTTATGTTCTATGGCAAACTTAGCATTCTCTATTATTCATATTCAGGAAAACATTTTCTACACAGATGTTCATGAGACAATCTGTGCAAAAAATACAACATTTGATAGATAAAATTCTGATCAAGAGGGAGCTATTGTAACTTTTCATTTCCATGTGTGCTAAAAATACAGAACACACATAACAACATTACAACTAGATCTCATTAGCTGTGTCAACTCTGGTGAAGAGAGGGGTCTTACAAGATATTAAGGCAGGCAGCAATTCAGTTATTCAGCATCTATACTGAATGCTACTACCTCCTACTTAACCTACTGCATCAACAGTTGTGTGAGGTACTAGAGATACTAGAGATGCTAGTCCCCTTTAGGAATCCAGGAACTGCCTCAGAAGATGTCAATATGAGATTAGTAATTTAATAATTGCAATTCTATTACTTCAGAAGTATGTTGTGGGGACTAAATGTTAAAAGACAGGCTGCTGGTGCCTTTGTCAGGACTTGCAAAGAATTGTATTTGAAGAACATTCAGAAAATAAAGCGTGAGAAAACAAATACAGAAGTGGCAAGTGGACAGCCTTGTGTCAGAAGTTCTCTTACATTTGGGGGGAAATTGTCACAACTGGATGCCCATCTGAAATGCCTGTACACTAATGCATGCAGCAGTTTCTGCATGCAACATTCTGTTCTGGCTGAAGACAACGCTCAACAGCTAACTGCCATTCATGGCAACACCGTATGTCAAACTAAAAATAAACCAGTCTCATTTCACTCCTCTGTCATGAAAAACAAGAGTTTATTTCCTCATAAACTTGAATTATCATAAGAAACTATGACTTTTAGTCCTGGAAAATAAATTATTTTTACTTTTCTTAAACTCTCACTAATGAAAGATCCCGTAAACACTGAAGAAAATAGGTAATACAAAAGACCGAACTACCTCTCAAAATAAAATGTAAGAGTCATTACACAGATCCTCCAAGCAGCCAGGATAAATCAGATTCTAACATTTCATGTATCCCTCACTTAAAAATTAAACAACCAGAACTCAGCTCTGCATTATTTTCTATAGCCTTTAAATGGAGCCAAAAAATGTAACTTGAAGAAATTAAAGATGAATGCCCCTAACATTACACAGTGGAGGAAAAACACCATTTTACAAAAGCATTTAAAGACTCTACACAAAATACCTCTTGGAATATCTCTGCAACATTCACGTGCTGCCAAATAGGGTAATTTATAAGGTCTTTTCTTGTTCTTGTACATACACACTTACAAACACACAAAACAACTAACCTCTTACAAATTAATTAATTTAACCCAGATCTCAATAAGTTACAAGTGCTTTTGTTTCTTTGATTTTAAAAATTTCAGTATATTCTCAAGACACTGGCAGTCACAACAGATCATAAAAATAATGTTTTAAAATAAGGAGGATTTTAGCATAAGAAAGTATTTTACTAAAGTATCAGATTAATTTCCTGTTAATGTCAGAATAAGACAGCAGGCACCATGCTTTAACATGTTGGGTTTAAATATAATTCGTTAATTTCCTTTAGACTTAATATATTCCGCCTTAGTATAATACTATCTTGGTTTAGTATCATTATAGATTTTCTATTAGATTATCTTATACAAATGACAAGTACTTCTACTTACAAGAGAGGTGATTTTTATTTTTTTTCGGAGGATATTGCCAGCCATATCATGCAAATATGGGTGACAAAGAAGAGACAGTGACAAAAATTCTAAGCAATGAATGTAATTAATTCATTTGAAAAAAGATAAAAAAATAACTTGAAAAATCAGATAGAATGTCTTTCACAAATCTATATCCACATTGATGCACATGATACATTCTTTTGCCTATAAAGTGAGACAACTTATTAACATTGAGTGGGGTTTTCTTTAGCTTCGCCTATAAAATCCTATAGCAGAGATAGAATGAAAAAATCTGTTATCATCCTCTTTCTAGAGTCCATCCACTTATTTATAAAGAATCTGATTATTAACATAGACATCAAAAGAAGATAATGGTGAGACTTGAAGTTCAAGAAAAGCCCTTGATGGGTCAGCATAGCTCATTCAAGGTTAAGCATAGTAATACTACATGCATTTGGCACACACTTCTCATTTGTTTTCATTAGCATTGTAACGTACATTATATATTATACTATTACATGTTATTATATTATTACATTATATGTTATAACATATATGTTCTATAAGCTAGATATTATGTATTATATATAGCTATATTCCACATGTCTAATGTATTAACGATATAATACATAGCATATAACACATAACATACTATGACATAATATATAACTTACATAGCATAATGTAAGACATAACATAGGTTATAACATTACATTTGTTGTATGTTATGACTTAGAATCATAGAATAGTTAAGATTGGAAGGGACCTTGAAGATCATCTAGTTCCAACCCCTCCTGCTGTGGGCAGGGACACCTCACTCCCACTAGCCCAGGCTGCATCCAACCCGGCCTTCAGACTTGTGCGTGTGTGCAATGCAAATCTCCATCAGAGCTCCTGACGTTTGAAAAACTCGTTATAAATATTTATGACTTCCTCGGAATAACTCTTCAATTAGTCCATTAAGGATGTGTTTTGAACTTGCCCAAATTGAAGCAATTTTCTGTTCTTACTTTCCAGAAATGATTGGCTCTCTTCTCTAAACATTATCGTAAAAGATCGTTATTCTCCTGCTTAACCTGCTGGATGAATTTTGCTGGCCTGTCGCTCCTCTAGCATCTTTTGGTCAACTGTGGTATACATTAATGCCAACATAATATCAAATACATTGACTTTAAACAATCTCTTTGCCACCTGAAATCCTCGACCTGACTAACCAGGTTAATCTTTTTTTTCTATTTCTTTTCCTTTACACAGTTTATTCTCTTAAAAAATGCTCCAGGAGTGAAACTACCCGGCTTCTTCTCTTACATAAAGATGTTAAAGTGAAGTCCATTATGATGTCTAGTACATCTTGAATCAGATCTAAATTGAGTGCTACATCTCCTCTTTGAGATTTTCTGACTGATTGCTCCAAAAAGCACTAACTCAAATTTGAGATATGACAGAAGCAAGCATTCTGTCCTGATATGACATCTATCCAAGATTTATGAAGTCAGCTGAAGCCTCCCATTATTACTCTGCTTTGCAACCTTCTCACTCATTTGTGTTTCATGTTCTTTTTCCCTTATCATCATTGTGTGGTAGAAAGTAGAGATCTGATGTAATTCTCTCTGTATTTGGACACCACATTTAAATCCATAGAGATTCTATAGTGTTGCTGAAAAAGTTGCCTTAACTGTCTTATCTGACCATATATTTAATATAGCATACCAGTCATGACCTATAAAATCCACCATAAAGTTACAATGAAACATCTACTTTGGAATTATTGTATCAAACATTCCATTCAATATGACTATTATGCCACTATGCTCATTTAAACTCACCCAATTTAATTTAGTCATTCAAGAAGATCAGTTTTTAGGTATGTACTATTTAGGCAGAAGTACACATATGCTGAAGTCTATTTATACATACCCGTCATAGCAAAGAATGTTTTTACGTAGTATCAGTTATTTCCTATTCCTTTGTTTGCTTATTTATTACCTGTGTCCTCTACTTTTTTCCTAGGATTCAGAGGATTTAGAATTTAATCCTGAAATTGTAGAGTCTCCTGTGCCACATACTATTTTGTTACAAGGGCCTTCATCTAGAACTTGCTTTAAAAAGCATCTTACTATTTAAGTATTTACTTCTTATTCATTTACGTGGATTTTACAGAGTGTAAGAGTGTTACAGTGTGTAAGAGTTTCCTGAGTTCCTAATAAATCTCTATTCCTCTTCATTATAATATTTTCTCAGTCATCACTGGAATAGTCTTGCTGGCACAAGGTTTTGCATCAGAGATGGGAACACAGAATATTCCAAAGACAGCTACACTCTTTACCTTCCAGACAGGCAAGCGAAATTTTGCTTTCAAGACTACGGCGCTACGTAACGTATAGTAGGTACCCATGCAGACTATGGACATTGAAGATTCTCCCTTGCTAAGGTCTTTTAGATCATTCGGTTTGCTTAGTAAGCAAACTACCAAACTTCTGACTGACATCACAAATCTAGTTGTTTATGTACGTCCAAAAATGCAATCTCTCAGTATTACATTCTATCACCTGGGATCCCTGACGACAGACAACTATTTTTGTTTCAAGATATTATTACAGTGCTGTTAGCCAGCATCGCGAGAAGGTGGTGAAGGGGAAAGCCTGAGAATCTCAGAGGGTAAACCACTCCAGAATATTCAGTAATATTTCCTCTGCTTACCTCTCTATTGCCCTCGATTCTGCCAGTGTGACAGGGCTGGTCTCAAAAAGGAATACTCTCTTCCAGAGAGCTATGAAGTACTGACACTACATTCACATGTTAAACAACTACTGAAGCCATCACTTTGTAACGAATTTAGGGCTCCACTGTAACCCTCCTGACAAACTCTGAAAAGAATTCATGGGATAATTCTTTACCCCTCAACTGTCTGTTTTGACACAACTAGAGTCAGTTGGCCTCTGCAGATGTTATACAATACTGGACCTTTCTAGAACAGAGTCAAATAAAAGCCAACTGCATTTTAAAAAAAGTTACATGTTCTTTCACAGAAATACAATAATGTACATTTGATTTGCTGTTTTCAAAAGCTTTAACAGAATATTATGTACAGACTACTGGAAGATAAAAGGAACACAAAGTAATTTAATATAATTTCTGCTGCAAGATGAATGGGACAAGGAGGGAGGAAGGAGGAAAGAGAAAGGGGGGGGAGCGAGAGAATGAGAGCAACTCAACGAAACATATGATGAGGTATGACGGTATTTTTTACAATGCATAAAAAAATACTGCTGATTTTCAAACTGTAGTTGTCTACTATCCTGCTTAGTCATAATCATCTGAACATATGATGAGAGCTGAACACCATAAATACTATTTATAATAAGACTATATAAATACATATTCTGCTAAGCCCAAAGTTTTCCACATTGAATCCCTAAATCTTTTAAAATATGGTTCACCTTTAGGATTCCAACTTTCAACATTTATGTATGCATGTTAGCATATTCTCTCTAGCATCTGATGAACCTACCACTGTCATGCATACACTGTAGCTTCAAGCTACAATATGAGGTTTCTTATTTGATATCAAAAAAATGAAGTTCAAAACATTTCACATGGAAATACATAAACCTCAGGCATACACATCTCCTTTTCACCATCCTGAAGGATTTTATTACCCTCAATTTGTTTGTCCTCAGCATGGTTCTTAAATCTCTTTGTTATGACTGCATTGCTCTCTTAAAGCGTTCCTTACCCTAACAGTACCACTAGCTTCACAAATACCCTTGATTATTAAGCTGTTCACCTTAGGTGAGTGATAGTTAAAAAAAAAGACTTAGAAAGCAAATCTAAACCATGGCTGCTAGCTAAAGACATGTCAGAGATGTTTTAAACAAAGAAAGCCTCTCCAACAGCTCTGAAAACATTGTGTATAAAGCAAGCAGTGCTGTATTTTTCATTATTTACAAAAAGTTTTCTTAACTAGAGAAAATATTAATTCATTGAAATGGAAACCTCTTGTTAAAACTGATACAGACCACCAAGAAAAAAAAAAAACAACATTGGGAAAAGACTTTCTGGATCAGCAAACCAGAAAGTAAGCAATCACAGAATAGTCACATGGTTGTTCCAGAAACACTCACCTGGGGAAGAGGAAAATCAGAGGCAAATCTCTGCTCTAAATCTGGCCAAGGAAGCAGCTCTCATTCTTACCTCTCCTAGGAAATCTGCAGGTGTATCTCAGATGTAACAAAATGCAATTACCTCAAGCAATCATCAAAAAAACCCTCTTCCTTCAGGTTGCTTACAGAGAGCTTGGTAGTCAAGGAAGCCATCTGCAGTACTGACATCTTAGCCCTCACTTTCTAGAGAGTGACAGTAATTGAAAATGAAGTTAGGGTTAGCTGAATGACCCTCATTGCTGCTCTGGAAGTCTATATTGGCTTCCTCGCCAATCTAAGAAGGTCCTGGCTAGAGTAGTTTTTTTTGTGCTGTGAATAGTCACACAGAGTTCGAGATACATTCAAGATTTTATCCATGATAAGGTGTCCATTACAATGAGTTATCAGCGGCTACGATCATGTTTAGTTTTGAACATCATTGAGTATTTTTCTCAATTTCTACATTTAAAGCAATTGAGTGTTTAAATATATAATGAGACTGGTTCTTTCAGTTTGATAGAATTTGCTGGTTTTGGTAGTCCTTTAGTATAAGAAAGACAGCAGCACTACATCTTTTGAAATATGTGATCGGATGATAGTGCCAGTTAGTCTCCTAAAGACAATAGTCGGTTGGGATCACAGCATAGTCAAAATCACAGCACTAAAGGCAATTCTGAGACTCGCATGTTAGCATATAATTCACAATAAATATCAAAAAATCCTACCTGAATTTAATATTACCTGCTCTGAAACATTTTGAAAAATATTCCCTACATAATACTACTTTGGACCTCAAGTCTAAAACAAGAAAACTTCAACAGATTTATATTAAAATATAATATTGGCAGACTGAATACCTAACGAGTAATTTAAAAATTAAGCTTAAATGTAATCTTTAACATGTGGAATTTTGACTAAGTAATACAACAAGGTATATATCATTTTAGAGACACTCACAACCTAAACTAAACCTGAAATTAACGGTTCTCATTCCTAGAAGATCTCACCCCTCCTGTTCCTCCATGAATTTATCAATTCATCATGCATTTTTGTTCTCATCTCAGTCAACTATTGTAATGCAGTAGCTTATTTCTCTTTGAGAAAAAGAAATGATAACCTACAGATACGTATTTTACATTTAAATTTTATAGCAAGAGTTAAGAATTCTCCTGAAGAATTTTAGCCAATAAGGGCAATAAAGTCAGTGTTTGTACACAGTTCTCTTTCATGTGACATGAACAAGACCAAAGCAGTAATACCAAGCATCTGAATATTGTAAATTCTGAAGAAATTCAGTGGGGTCACAAGTTGCAAACTGATGGTAAAGCTGATAAGTAAAGGGCACAGACTGTGTCATGGAGTTAGGCCAGAAATGGAGTATGTCAATACTTTTGCCAATTTGATGACATTCGTGACATTAGCATCTGAAAAATAAAGTCCATATTGACTGATTAGAAGGTTTGCTTGGTTTAAGCGTATCGATAGAATAAGTACAACATATTTTTCAACTTATTTCTACAAATCACATATATTTCAAATGGTTATTTAAGCACCTTTATTACTGCTCTCCAGGCCCTCAGTGTATTTGCTTGACATAAGGTGTTCTTTTGACTTTCCTATTATGTTTGTAAAGAGAGCAACAAAAGAATAAAAATACATAAATTCCAAATAGCAACTGCCTGTAGTTTGTTTTTCATTACACAAATTGATTTATAATGCCTGTAAGATGCATTTCACTGTGGAACTCTACACCGTTTAAGCACTCAGCAGGCTCATTACATGCTGCCACTCCATTCCAGCTATAAAAGCTTGTTTTGTTTTAGTAGCTTTGACTGTATGTATCCTTCAGCAGCAAAAAGTTTACAATTATAACTCCTACAGTACTGATCAAAAACATTAAAGTCTAAAATGTCAAACTCTTGTGAAACATAATTCAAGATAGCATTGAGCCTCCTCATTTTTATGATTAAGTAAATCAAATTTCTTCATTTTACTAGAAAAGCCCTTGAACAGTGTCAATTAATGATTAATGCAAAAAGCCTGGAAACTGTTCAATAACTTTTCCAAGTGAACTTGTTTCTTTTTTTCATTAGCCAAATTCAGTTCAATATAACTAATTTTTAATGCATAACTTTTAAACTTCTTTAATTAAATGCATACAATCAGCATTAAAATAAAATGAAGGTTCCATTGATAATGAATCAGTGCCAGCAAAGAATCTTCTTCTAGATTGGTTAAATCTTGCAAAAAGATTTCCTATTGTTTCTCCTAAAATTCTTCATTCATGGAACCAAAAGAGATAGGTTTGATTCTTATAGCTAGAAAATAGACAAGTTCCATACTCTCTTTTGGAGTTACATCAAATCACTCATTAGATGAATTTTAATTCGTCATACATTGTCTCACAATAGGCATGTGCCTTTAAATGAAATCAGCAACCTGTGTGTTCGCACGAGCACGTGTGTGTGTATGTAAGAGCAGGAATTCCCTTCTGCTTGTTTCTCAGTTTCATCACTGGTTCTCACCATGTCCCCAGTAATATGCTTTTCTGCAGGGAAAAAAATGGAACCAAGCAGACCATGGGCAGTGGACGGCCTATATCGTTCTCCAGAACAACAACAACAATAGTTCATTATTTCCCAGTGGCAAGAAGTGCTTGGTGCTTTCCACTTCAGTCAGTTCATCTTCCTCAAGTTCAACTCTATTCTGAGGATCAAAGGCAAGTTCTTCATGAGGAATTTCTGTTGTCCACTATTGAAAAGTTACTGGGATTTCAATTGTGCATCTCACCTGCTCACAGCATCCCTGCAAAATACCATCTCTGATGCTACCCCAGAGAAATGCTAATCAGAGAAACATAACCTAGGAAAAGCTACATATATCTACCAATCATGAAAGGGGTGACAGGGATTACTTATTTTCATTAGAAGAAAAACCTCTGAACATAAAAGCAAAGCATGTACACAAAATGCACAGCTGGTGCCCTACATGCTGGATATCATCTGAACACACTGACAGCTGCCTTCAGCAGTTGACTGCAAGCATTTAGTATTTCAGAAATCAAACAAAGCCCATAGGTAAGCTTATTTCATGACAATACAGGAGTAAAAACCTCCATTAATACCTTCTTTTGAAATACACGAGTGTTAAGTCTTGTTCTGGACAAGACTTGCGTATGCTATTCTGTTTCCTTGTCCACTGGTATAACTGTATTACCGGACTAATAAAGTTTTAGTAAGTAAAACTACAAGTATGTATTTAAGCCTTGGGAAAAATCACTTTAAATTCGGAGAAAAAAAATACAATTCCAAAGATAACAAATTTAATAATTTCTGGAAAAATGAACTTAGAAGTGCTGTCTGCTATATTGCTCTGTTCAAATTTAGTAATTATCTACGTATCAAGAATACACACTGTGGACCCTAGAGGAAAGTATTTTCTAAGGGATTACTTTGTTTCATGCATTTTTTTTCAGCTATGCTACAAGATGACAAAATTATAATAAAGATGATAACAATAAGCAATCCCAGAGTATTATATTTTGAGGTGAAGAACACATATACACATACTGATTCTGGAAGATGTAAATTAAAAGTTTAAAAATACAAACAAAGCCACTACACTAACCTTTAAAACCTACCATATGCATTTTGAATAGACTTAAGAGAGGCAAATCCAGAAAACCCAGAGGATACAGAAATGGCTTTCCAAAACTAAATAAAATTTAATTGCCTCTCACATGGCACCGAAGAATATTCTTCATGCAACTACGTACTACCTTGGTGTATTTTTTTAACCTGCCTCACCTTTCATACTTTATTAAAATTACACAAACAACTCAGATTAGGTTTTCCTTCTCAGTAAAGATCAATTACTCCTGCCAAATCTCAGCAAGTATTTAATCTGTGATGACTATGAGAACAGAAGGAAGATGCAATCCTTAAGACAGTGGGCGTAAAAAGGTTCTTGCCGACATTGAATAATGCCCCGTTAAAGAAAAATATTGCAAAACTATCAAGAAAAACCTTTAAATGCAAAATTGTACATAAACTTTTATCTTCAAGAGTCAGAAGTACCTGTACTAAGCATAAACATTGTGTAACTTACTTCTTGTCTTCAGTTTCACCTGTATGGCAGTCATCTCACCACACCTCTGGACATAGTCATAGACTAACTGGAAGTCTGAATATTTATTTTCAGCTTTCCTCAACTTGCTTTGGGACCTTGATAAAGCTACTTGTATAAGCACTGATGGTATGAAAATTCCTTCTATGTGGAACAAATTTTGTTATCTCAGTCTAAAGCAAGGCTCTTAATAATCAGCAATAACAACTCTCACCTTATTTAGGAGTCCATATTGTCATACCTACACAAACTGCAGTATCTGCAAGATCACAAAAAATTACAGAAACTTGGTGAACCGGTAAGACGAAACATACACATGTTTCTTTAGTTCTGCTCACACTGAGATTCATGTGTTTGAACATAAAATTGGTACATATGGCACAGGAAATATCACATTTAAGAGTAGTGGTGATGTGCACATTAGAGAATCAGAGTGATTAGGACACGTTCAGTTCTTTATGTGCTCCACAGACTAGTATTATAAAGAACTATCAACATATGTACTAACAGAAGGTGCTTTTACTGTAACCTGTAAATAATAATTATCTGAGGAAAACTATTCAGCTTTGCCAAAATGCAGACAGCTACAACTGCCTCCTGAATACTGAACTCCAAATACCAAGTATTTTAATTGAATGGTGCTACTCAGATCATGTAACTCTACTGACAACATCATTTTTTCAAAGTTTCTTCTTCACACTACAGGTCTTCGTACTCAACCATCTCTAAAAGCGTTTATCGTTGCCAGCTTGCACGAGTCCCTCAAGTCTACAGCACAACAATTTGAATACATCTTTAAAAGTACTCTACCTCTGCCATTTAGCTCTGTTGGCACTCACACTTTTCCTCAGAAATCTATTGAAATGCACATTGCTACCTAAGGGGATTAACTTTTTGCTTTCTCAAGGAGCATTTTCAGGAAGAAACAAGTTTTATACAAACATTTTCATAAAAGATTAATTGATTTGGAAATTTCTCTAAGCATGGACATTGGTACAAGACTGCAATCAACGCAAGAAATATATCCAAAATGCCTCTAGTCTTTTTCAGAAACCAGTTAAGAATATTGAATTAAAATACATTTTAGAAATTTACCAACTCTTTAGACAGTTAACTCTGTACAGTAATTCTAGATGACATACGGAGTGAACAAAAAACTAGCAGCAATATCACATCAAACCCATGAGCACTGTATTGTTTTATAATAAAAGGCTTGAGATTACTACACCAAACCAGAGCTTACTCATAGATGGATCCTGCAAATGAACAAATCACATGATTTAGTTTATCAAACTGAATCCACTGCAAGCTAATAGGAAAATAATTTTAAAAAGAAAAAAAAACCCAAAACAATGAAGTCCCCTCAAAATGTGCTACCACTTATCTGACTAACTGCTGACAGTATCTTGAAGTATTTACTTTCAGTAGTTTGATGGTGTTTTGACTGTGATATATGTAACGGTTAAACCTCTACAAGTATTTTAGTTTACTCCATTAACCCTAAATTCATTTGAAGTAACAAATATGTCAGCTTTGTAATATGTCCATTTAATGAGTACATCATTTACCACAAACCTTTTTTGAATGATAGAATTGGCAAGAATAGGTAAGAAAAATTAATGATACTGCAGGCACCGTAGCTACTTCAGATACAGTGAAAGGATAAAGTTACAAGAGTCAGAAAAAAGTCCAATATTCTTTTTCTACTTGAATAGAGTCCTCAGAGAAAACATTTTTTTTTCTTTGTCCAAAGCTGTGTACAACCCGGCCTTCCATAAGCAAAAAAGCATGGACCCCTTTTAAAGCTTAGCTTCCCTTTTAATATCTATATATTGTTGAAAAACTCAGGTTTAATTCTGGAAGCACACAGTACAATTTCTTTTGCTCATGAAGAGACATTTTTAACATGTTGTTTTGCATATTTTAATAGGTGAACAACTAAAGTGCAGAATCGTAGTATCTGTGGTGCTACACAACAGAACTTGGTATTCTTGCAACATTCTGCTTAGTAATTGAGAATATTAAATTGGCTTGATATAGAAGTGACCAATATCTAAAGGAGGATACAGGCACACAAAAGAAACATGAATTGTTAATGCCATTTCAGAAGAGTATATGAAGTGGTGTAGACTACAAGAAGAAAGACTTTATTTGTTCAGAAAAAGAATAAAATAACATATTACAAAAAAACAAGCTCTCCATTGCACAGTACAAGAAGATCCAGGCACATAATTTCAGGAGACTTATTATGTTAATAAAACAAATTCCTTTCTCAAACTTACTGCTGCCATTCAAAAACACTTCAAAACATTACAAAACAGGAGACACAACATTGGTAGAAGAAAAGTAAGATATTTGCACCAAGTGTGGCCCACCCAAAATTTTTTAATTTCTTCCAAATTCATTTCTATCTATGCAGTAGACCGAAGCATGTAACACTTGCTACTATTAACACTGCAAGTGTACCCTGATAAATTCTGTATTCAAGTTATTGCAATATTGATCATTTAAGTACTCATTAAGTATCATTAATTTTCTTTTCATAATAACAAAGGAAGGTGAACTTTCAACCTCCTTGTAAGGTGGGAAAGTCATCTTTGGGTGACCAAAGGCTATTTCAGATATATATGTCTGAGCTGCTGGTATTTCAACTACAGTTTTGAACCAGACTGCAAAGCAAGCATTAAAAAGAAACTTCTTAAAGAAAAAAACAAAAAGGTAAAAACCCCAAATTCCTCCTCAGAAACAATCCCTTCCCCAAATCGGGAAGTACAGCACATCACTTTCACGAGTAACAATTTAATATAACATACAGGTAATTGAACAAATAATGAACTATGTACACAACGGCAATCTAATAAGCACTATCTTCAAAGAGGCAGGTACAACATATGATAATGAGAAATTCCTTTGATGAGCTGGAATACCCAAAACTCTCCACAAATGCTCATTTCAAAGCAAAAGAACTGTAGCAGTTCCAAATATCTACAATCACCAAACACTACTAGCAATTGAAATTACTTAAAAAGTAAATGTGAAAATTGTCAAAAATGTGAGAACTAAATAGAGGTTAGTGTCTCCTTGGACATTAAGCTTCTTCATTGTGTGTAGAGGAAAGGTTATGAGAGCTTATAAATAGGCACAAAAATATACTAAGAGCAAGATAACAGTTTTACAGTTTCACTGGTTTTTCTTCAGTGGAAATGTTTTTATCTTTTTTTTTCCTCGCACTTGCTTGGAAAAGAACAATGCTTCATCAGAGTGCGATTTCATCCATGAGACTAGTCCAATCTGCCCTGCAGTTTACACCAGCGAGCTTTGGCTTACGAAACAAACACTAAGAATAAAATAAATTAACAGAAAGTCTCCAGGATTTGCAGCAGAGGCAGAATCCCACCCATCTAGTACCATGTCATACCGACTACCACTGCCTCTATTTCCTCTTCCACATCTAGTACCTTGGCCCACTGACCAATAGGCTTCCGTTCCTTTTCCCCCTACAAATGTTATCCTGAACAAATTCATTATGATTCTAAGATTTTGTGATTAGCAACATAATTCTAAAATCAGGAACGACTAAATGTTTTTGTTCTCAGTTTGTTCTCTGTACTCTGCAGGGACAGCATACTTTCAATGTATAAAAATATGGTAACACAAGCTCTCTGGTCTTGATCAACTTTTTTAGGGATTACATGTTTAAACTTTAGTGATATTCTGTATCTCATTCTATTACCTACAGACATATACAGACACACACACACACACAAAAAATAATGCCAGCAGCCTGCCTGCATGCTTCCATTTCCCCCTCAGCTGCTTGGGGAATGTGCTAGTCTATATCTCTTCCTTCAGCACAGATGCTGCATTATGATTTTACAAGTTCTCCCACTGTTTTCATCAAGGACACATTTACTTTTCTACTCACACAGCTGCCCTGGCACAAAGATGGAATATAGTTACATCTATCTTAATTCATTTAGTATTCACTATAACTTGCAGATGATTAAGAATTCATGTGGTGTTCACGTGAACATCACAGGTACTTCCACATAAGTTACATTGTAATCCAGCACATTTAAATTCCAGTTGGCACCATGACTTTATAAAGCTAATAATGTCTGAGGAAGCAAAGAGCTCCTTTTGCTAAAATCTCCGTTCTGAGACAATGCAGTAAATTATCACATGACAAGCAAAAAGGGATAATATACAAAACCAAGCACACCACATAAATATTCTGGTCAGAAAGCTTTAGAATGAACAAGCTCATTTTTCTTGCATGCCTGTCTCAGAATTCATTCACATGATGGGGGAGTCAAGAGCAGAAAGGACCCATGTGAAACTATTTTGATCATTTATAATGTCTGACTTATTTGTAGACCTCCTTCTGTATGTTAATTAATGAAAAGGTTTTAAAAGTACAACAGTCAATCTAAGTTTCATTAGAATATTTTCAAGACTATTAATAGGCCTTAATCCCTTTCAGACTTCAACACCACAACTTCTCTATGGCCAGGACAATCGTGTTTAAATCGCTGCAAAAGATCAAGGATGTTCAGTCCACATAGATATCTACAGTGAGCAAGAGCTGTATTGCTCTAAATGTAGTGTAAGCACTAACAGATTTTATATAAGAGGCTGCTCCGTTTGTAGATACTACTTACAGTATGAGCAATTTACTACTATTTGGTTTTGAAATTAAGGCTATTTCTGTGTTTAGTGACTATTAATACACGTTAGACCTCTAGGGGCTATTCCCATGTAAAATTCACTGTAGCTCTGGATACATCTAAATTTAATAGTTTTCATTATACGTATATGTCCCCAAAGAGTTCTCTTCACTATGATGAAGTACTTGAACTGCTGCCATATAACATTGTTCTAGATAGCATAACACCTTACTAAAAGGTAAATTGATTCTACACTTTTTTTTTTTTTCCACTTGGGAAATAAAATCATGTTACAAATTTTTGAGATTTTTCTTCATCATGTACAGGCATCGCAGATGATTTCTATTTCAACTATCCGATACAAGAAAACAAAACCAATATACAAACTGTAGAAGTATTATTTTACAAAAGCATAACTTCATACATCAACAAAATCCTGTCCAAAATAAGTACTTCCATTAGTATATTGATCCTTAGGAGTTTATTTCCTTTGAAAATATATTTATATTGTCTTATGTATCAATCATGCAACTGATATGTATGACTGAATCATACATCGACAAAGTAATTCTTTACTTGAAATGCAGGACTTATTTTCATTCAAGCTGAAGAAATATGCAAAATGCAAGAATGATAAGGTGAAAAATAAACAATTTAGGACACTTGGCAGTGAGGTTAGATCCTTTAACATAGTTGTTTGCTCTTAAATCCTATGAATGTATCCCTAAATGGTAATCAACGCGCTTACAAAATCAGATGTTACATATTTGCTGTTATATTTTTACAGTGAGTTTAAACAGAGCTTATTTAGCTACTTATGCACTCTGCTGTTTAAAGCCAGCTAACTTATATTCAAGTATATTTTTCTAACATTAATGTGAGAATATTAATTTATAATGCCCTATTACACAGAAATATTTTGATGCCACATGGATTTGTATACTGAATTGTAATGTTAATACAGACTAGTTCATTTATATAGCTACAAATACTAACTAGAAGTACTAAAATGCATCAATGTTTCATAACATAACAAGCAAGTATGTTCTAAAAAATACTGCAAGAGCAGGAGCAAAAAGAAATATATCTTTTCTACCACCAATACAGAAAAACTCTGTCTTCCAACCCAGCAATTCCCCAAGCAATCCTCAGAAGTTAGAGAGAAATTTGCTAATTACAGCCAAATAGGAAATTAAATCACATTAGTATTAAGCAAAATGCCAGGCCTGTAGTTGTATTTTAGAACTAAAAACTAGCTTTTGGGTGTATTTTAAAAACTGTATATGACTAATTGGTTACAGCAGCACTGGAACGCAAAGAATGTACTAACTTTTAAAATACATTGTATAACATAAAGTATTAATGAAAATCTATAACTAACACTTTATTAAATTACTTATATCATGAGAATATCAGTTTAGAAATGTTATATTCTCTTACCTGCCACCTGCAATCATGGAGTAGCACTGCAAAAATATCCTCACACTTGCTGTCTGTAGGACATTCTGAAGTTAAGCAGCTGATATAAATTCCATGCACTCTTAATGCAAAATTCACTACGGAAGGAAAAAAAAAAATCTTCTAGTGCCTCTATCATGAACCTATCAAGCTGGTTCAATATTCCTAAAGCACAATTTCTAGCTTTTTATTTCCATCTATTTTCACCTGACTTAGGGGATGCCTAGTGTTTCTAAGGATTCTGAGAACCACTGCTTGAATTATTCTTCTAGAGTGATAACTAATGCTCGTACCTAGGGGCATATGGAGGTAAGGCTACTCCTACTTTCCACCTGGAGCCAGCAGGCACCACAGGTGTTGGCATTTTAGTGATATCCATTGGCTAACTGACTGCAGAGGAACTCGGAGCATGGCTCCCTAGCAGCACCTGTGAGGTGGGACACAGGGTTTACAGAAGCCTTTCACTGAGGTGTTCTGGTCTCATCACAAATTCAGGTGATTGCTACTTCTCTTGACAGTGCCACACACAGAGATAGACAAATTACTTTTGCTAGTTATACTATTTTATTTCTGTTTCTCTAGCAAGGGCTGGGATGTGGATTCACAGCACCCCAACAATTCTATGGAGGTTTTCAAGGAAAATTCTTAGTGCTCAGTAACTGCAGCTGGATCATTCTACTTAGTGTGAAGCAGGACCACACAAACAGGGAGTTTCTCTAAAAGGTAATGCACCAAGTCTCATCCAGGTATCACAGGGCAAACACTCCAAAGTTGGGACTGCAAAGTTTGACTGCAGTTAATTCACTGCCCACCAAAACCAACCTCTCATCGCTGAGGTATAAAGGAAAAGCAGAGCATGATGAGGCAAACCGTAATCCTTCCACCCACCTGTCCTCAGATTACCTTATTTTGCTGCCAGTCTGAAAATTCCTCTCACGAGGTGGGACATGCTAAACATAGCAGTTGAGGCAGGTGTCTGAAGGTTTCTGCTGCTCTGTTATTGTCCCTGCTCTGCTGGGCCATCAGCAGTTGGCCGTGCACAAGTGTCCTTGATCCAGCACAGCAGCGCTTCCCTCAGCAGGGTTCCCGCTTTGGCACTGCACCGGTTTTGGTGGCATTTCCCTCAGGAGCGTTCCCGCTCTGGCATTGCAGTGGTGTTGGCAGCATTTCCCTCAGGAGCGTTCCCGCTCGGGCACTGCACCGGTTTTGGTGGCATTTCCCTCAGGAGCATTCCCGCTCTGGCACTGCACTGTTTTTGGTGGCATTTCCCTCAGGAGCATTCCCGCTCTGGCACTGCACTGTTTTTGGTGGCATTTCCCTCAGGAGCGTTCCCGCTCTGGCATTGCACTGGTTTTGGTGGCATTTCCCTCAGGAGCGTTCCCACTCTGGCATTGCACTGGTTTTGGTGGCATTTCCCTCAGGAGCGTTCCTGCTCTGGCATTGCACTGGTTTTGGTGGCATTTCCCTCAGGAGCGTTCCTGCCCTGGCATTGCACTGGTTTTGGTGGCATTTCCCTCAGGAGCGTTCCTGCTCTGGCAGCACTTCCCTCAGAAGGGGACCATTCCTTCTGTGTAAAAGCACCCAGATTAACACCTGCATTCTCCTTTGAGTGCCACAGACTTCTCTGGTGAGTAATTCCGGCATATGCTGGGTTGGTTTTGGATTTATTTTTTTTCCTCCTGGTTCTCTGTGCCACAGGGCTGGTTGGAAGCTGCTGTAACCAGAACGTAGCAGTTCACGGCCACCCTAGCACCAGCCACCCAAGGCAGCCCCACCACACACGCCTGAGATCAGTTCGTTGAGGGGGAACAGTCTAACAAGGCCCCTCACAGTAAGTCTAAATCATTGCCTACTAATTCACGGAAGAACACGAGACAAAAACCTGCAAGTGTTGAAAGCAGAGAGACTTAGAGTAACATTTCAAGAGCGCTTCTGTCTCTACAGACTTATTTTCAAAGTGCCGGTAAAATTTGTCCATGCTACGGGAATAGGCTGGTAACTCAGGAAAATGAAAAGGTCACACTGACTCTGAAAACTTACCCTTCGAGCCAAACTATCTTATATCAGTGGAAGACTTACACCCCATATATTCTGAGTAGTCTGCATTTAGAGCAAGTTGTGTTTTATTTTGAATAATTGCTTGTTCTTGGCTAAGATAATTGTGCTTCAGCACTAGCAGCATATAAAGTCATAATCCTTTATGACTTTGGTGCCATCATATGCATTGATACATAATAGGCCTACACACCATTATATGATTTGTTTCTTCAGTTGTTTATACCTGGCTGGAGCACACCGAACACTTGTATTTGAGAACTGGAAGATTTTCAGTACGTGACTCAGAACAGCAGTGAGGTATAAGAGGCTGTACATTTCAACTGTATGAAATGAGCCTGGATTAAGCGCTCTCTCTACTAAGAATCTAGTACCTATTTTGCAGTGTTGGAGTAAACCTTTTAAATATAATTATATTTACATTATAAAGTACATAATATAGACTTTATTTATGATTCATTTATACTTTCTAGCTTAAATTATAATTTCTATAATGCTTGTACTTCTTCTAGGATAGACTTTTCAACAGTTACAATGATGAAAATTATGACTTTCAGAAAAGGCAAGTCAAATTATTACGACTTATGAGGAAGGACAAAGTTTTTCAGAATTACTTTTCTCTCCCACAAATAGGAAAAATGTCACCACACTGCAAAGCTCAAATTACCTACAATTCAACTACTGTAATTACTGTAAGACCCTTCCTCTTCTGACGGTGCAGGTTCCCATTTTTAACACACTGTGTCTGTGAGAGCCCCAGAAGTAACGTGCTGGGGCGACGTCTGCCAGTGTCAAAATAGATTCAGTCTGTTGTTTTGTTATCCTCTTTCTCACTCAAAGGTCCTTTGCGATTGTTACATACTTCCCATGCACCTTTCATATTTCTTTTCAATGTACTTCTTCATTGTTTCAAAGTCTTTTTGTAATTCCCTGGTTGCCCTTCAATCTGGATGAAGGTCATCACCATCCTCGGCAGTATTCCTGTTCAGGCAAATCCTCTCAGACAGTTTTGGCTGTTGCAGTCACGCAGGGTTACTGTCACATCACTTCTTGTCAGCTGTTGTGTGGCCAGGCCGTCGCGCAGTCCTCCTCCCCTGCCCCCAACAGTGCACATCGGTATCCTTCTCACAGATGGAAAGAGCACAGTATGAGGGGAAAAATATTTGGGAGAGAAACTCAAATGAGGAAGGCAAAGAAGTAGAAGTGAAATAAGGCTTACCTGCACTGAATCATTCCATTGTAAATTTCATAGTATCTTCCCAGAATTAAACATATAAAATATAATTTATTTTATAATTAAATCCCTAGTGATTCAGATCACAAAAACACATCATTAAAAGCAAAAGCACTTTGTCAAAAACCAAACATGCTTTTTATCATGAATAATAAGAAGAACTAAGAGACTTTATCAAAGTTGCCTTCATTTCACATTTCTGTTTTCACTAGCTTTGTTTTCTGTTGAGTGCAGACCTCCAACAGGCTCTTTAATGAAAGTCAGTTTCATCAGTCCTGGTGCTATGTCATCTGTTTTATTAGAAGAATGTTTTTCCACTAACAAAAAGTTTTATCACTAGCTATAAGTGGGTAGGATATAAGTGTATAGTATGTCAAATATAGAATATATGAAAATCATAGAATCATAGAACCACAGAACAATTCAGGTTGGAAAAGACCCTTGGGATCATCGAGTCCAACCACTGACCCTACACTACAAGGTCACCCCTAAACCATATCACCCAACATCACATCTAAATGACACTTGAACACATCCAGGGATGGCGACTCAACCACCTCCCTAGGCAGTCTGTTCCAGTGTCTGACCTCTCTTTCCGTGAAGAATTTCTTCCTAATGTCCAGCCTAAACCTGCCCTGTTGCAACTTGAAACCATTCCCCCTGGTTCTGTCAAAGAATATACAAAGAATATACAAGACAATAATTTATATGAGGGATATTGGCTCTGGTAACTTGGCCTTTGAGAACAGAGTTGAACTGAAAGGCCTTTTTTGTTCCTTCAGTCTGTATATTTTGATTAGGTTTTTTTTTTTTTAAAAGCTAGCTGAGCCCCAGAAGAATATCTGTTAGTCATCCATTTTTGTATAATATACATTAATCACTAGAAGACAAAACAGAAAATTGTAAGTATTTAGCTGAACTATTACTAAAATTATTTTTGAGCCAGTTTTTGCAACAGTGTAATTAAAGTTTACAAAATATAGACTACTGTACTATGACTCACCTCTTTTTGCTTCAAAATGCAGAGGGAAAATAAGATTTAATGTGCATAGGTTCTCTCCAAATGTACTAATCACAATCCATGTTTCCCATTTTCAAAAAAAATGTGATGGGAACAATCTTAGTGACTTGTAACTCCTGCTTGACTGGACCAAATGTTCTATTCTAAACATTTAAAAATATAGAGCTAGTGGGAATGTAACAAATTTATTGTTGATACTGCTTATGCAGAAAAGGTCTGACACAAAGCAAAATAAGACAAATTTTAAGTGGTGTAAACCCCACAAAATTAATCTTATTTTACTGATGCTATAGCAGCGACACTGTCACAAATGTAATTAACAGCCTATGGACCTATTAATTAACCAAGCTCCAAGACTTCCGTAAACTTCTGCAGCCTTTCAAAATAGCCTGTTCCAAACTTATCCAAATTGCTCTTCATATCAACACAGAAAATATTTTCTTTAGCATCACCAGTTATTTTCACTTTGCATTCTAAAATCAGATTATGACAAACATAATTGGTGTACTTACTCAAATATGTATTATTTTTTAGAATTAGCCTTAAATCTTTTATGGCTTATCAAGGGAAGATAAAATAATTGATAAGCACAGATTTTCATCATTGTCACTGAATATTGGGCATTTGTTATTCTATTCACTGACAATGCTGTCAGGGAAGACTTGTTCAGAATGTCTGTGATGTGCTTTCGTTCCAGTATTCAATCATAATCAACAATTCTTTTAAGTAGTAATAGTTCAAAATGGCCCCAAGGCCTCATAAAACAAGAACTGCTGAGCTCTGTGACCTTGATCTTTAGAAAATGTAAGAAGTTTTAAAGCTGAATCTGAATAGTAATATTGATGAGATTCTATTTAAGAGTTTGAGAGTTTTCAAATATAATGTGTAATAATTCTGATAAAAGTGTTTAAGAGTACCTTAACTTTTTGTAGAACTTGGTGTTCCGAATTAGATGTAATTGTATCTAGTTTTCGGTACACAGCTACTAAAGAAACAAGATAAATGCTGCAGGAAATGTGGTACGACCTTTTCATTATGGCTTTGTCAGTACATCTGTCAAGAGACTTTCCCTTTATTCCAAAGCAGTCAGACATTGCAATGAACTGTGGTGAGGTATAGCTTGTTCTTGGTAGGAAGCCAGACTATGTTACCCAGAAAGATTCATAATTTACTATAGTCAACAAGATATCACGATACAAGGTACATAACAAAACCAAATTTGTCTTTTGAAGAAGAAAAGGTCAACAGATTCCTGCACTTTGGAAAGGACAATATGAAAGGAAATAAAAATAATGCATCTTCCACTTCCCTGCTTATCTTACCTGTGTTTATACCCTAGAATTTTTATTACACAAAATTATTTCTGAAACATTTTTAATAAGCAATTTTATAGCAACAGCAATGGAGGGCAAATTGAAAATGGCAGCTCAAGATTTGCAGAAGAAAGAACAGACACAGGCCGACATAGTTCTCTCACAAAACGAGAAATTTGTTTAGATTTATCAAATTCTGGAGTGTAATAGTTCTGACAGTTTCTAGGAAGCTGCTAAAACCATTCTGTCTTCTCAGGTTAAAAGGAATTGTTTCAGAGACAAAAGAAGCATTCCAGCCCCCCCAAATTAATATCCTTTTTCAAATACTTGTTATATAGTAGAGAAACAAAGTAACAAACAGAGCATGTTCCAGTATACATGCATATATTTTCTAGTCTCTTCATATTACTTTTAATAGAATTGCAGAGTAAGAGGACAAGATACATGTCAGCAGTATTGACAACACTCTCTATTGGCAATGTTTTAGAGGCTTGCTCATTAACAACATCATGGGTATAGAATAAGCTAAAATTTAACAGTAATCACCTGCTGCAGCAACACACTCTCAGACAAATATTCGCTACTCATGACTAGTCATGCCTTTATTCCAAGGAATATACAATTACAACATTTAGAGTGCTCTTAAACTTTTTACTGAAAAATAAATGTTTTTGCATTAGAACTGTCTTCTTTCTCCTGGTATCTCACTTAATGAAATGAGAGCTTTAACAAGTTAAGCCTCCAATCTTGTAACTTGATTGTATGCAGAAAGACAGCTGAACCCAAAGTATGTCCCTTGGAGTCTTTCTACCTCTCATTCGACAACTGAGGCATGAGACTACATTCTTTGGAAACTAAATGATCCAGTGGAAGTTTCTGGATTTCTTTCACTTAAAAAAATAATTTATAACTTCTTATTTTAGTGAATACTGTCAATTTTCAGAACACACAGGTGGCAAGAAATACTTAGCACAAGGCAGCCAGTTACTGAAACACTATAGGTTCAGCCCTACAGTATCAATGCTACAGGACTACAGAGACCCAAAAGATATATAAATAAGTCATTATTAAAACAAACAATTCCAGGAACTGTCAGTCTTGTTTATTAGCAAGCCAGGGAAGAAAGCAGGAAGGCTGCTTTCCAGAGTGATGCTAAGTACCACTGCGGAAACACTCTATGACTTACAAATACTTCCTTTCTTAATTCCATAGAACGTCTAATGCTTTCAGATTCTTCCATCAGCCCATTTCCATCTTCTTCCCACCCCGTTACACCCTGAGAGCCATGCTTAGTTACAGCCCAGTAAAGCAGTTTATTGTCTTTTTATGGGAAGAAGTCTTGGTTTAGTTTAGAGTTAGTAGTGACACATGGTTTTAAGAGCTTAACATCCTACAGATAGTTTACAAATGAAACCACTCTCAGTTTACAAATGAAACTACTCTCAGTCAGGTGAGAAATTAAATCATGCTTAGCTGCAAACTTAAATCCTGTGTTTTCTCACCTCAGTCTGACTAAATAAAATCGAGTTGGAATCACGAAAATTTGCAACAACTGTGAGGGATTTTTGAGTGAGAAAAGGGTAACAGAGAAACCATCTAAACCTGGTTTAACACTGGGAGAAGTCACCTCACCGCCACCGTGACCTCCACTTAAAGCCAGGCAGAGCATCCTCCCCCTCAAATGCCATAAGCAGCCTACATCCACAGCTAGAGGAGTGATAATGCAGGGTGCAGCACCCCGGACCCAAACCTGGGGGTGCATATGTGACCATGGTGCCTTTTTGTCACCATTAGCAAGTTTTAGGGGGCAGCGGGGTACACATAGATGTCGAAAACCCACAGCTCTAAACAGGACATGCGTGTAAATAGGAGAACCTGCACCTCCAGTAGCGGAGAGGGATGATCACAACTCACATGGCCTGCAAGAGGGGGAGCATGCACACAGTAGCCAGAGTGCAACTAGAATATTTGAGGGGTAGCTATAAAGCATTTAGAAAATTGTAGGTCTTCATTAACATTTTGCGTGCGCTATCGTCACTATCCTGAATGACTGGCTCACTGATAGACAGTTAATAACATGCCATTAATAAATCATTAAGCTGCTCCAATCCTTATCTGTTCTAAACCACAAGCTGTGCAGTTTTCCCTGTGACAGCCTACCTCTCATTTTTATTATATACAAAGCTTTGTTGTTTGCACATGTCTGGATTAGCCATACGACACGGTAGAGTGGACAAGAAAGATACCTATACTACTTCTCCTTACTACAGGTTCTTATCGTGGCTCGAAAACTGTGCTAATAGACCCTAGATCTCTTTAGCTGTCTCTAAACATGTTGGTCTACTCACAGCTATCTGCTGATCAAGTTAAATAAGAAAATGAATGAGCATATAGAGCAGGTCTTCAAGAAAATACTGTCTTTTACCCAGGCCCTTCAAGTATTTTCAAGTGCTTCTTAGAGCAACTAAGCTCTAAGCAAAGCAGGTTCTGACAGAACTTGTAGCTAAGGTAAATAGATTACTACCTTCAGAGGCAAAACAGAGATCTGAGATCGCCTACCAAGAGAAAATGAGAGGGATTTGTTTAAGGTAAATTTATTTAATCTACCAAGAAAGATCTTTACACTGATTTAAACTGCTAGTACATGAAGCTAACTGAATTCACAGAAGAAGGCACTTATTAAAAATGATCTAACAATAACCTGACAAAATCAGTGTAGAATAACTGGGACTGCAGCTGTGCTATATTGTTCATCATTGGTACTTTTTCAGTGAAGGCTTTACGTTCAAATAAAAGTAATTCCCTAACTAAACAAGAAGTAGTGGAATTAAGGTGACATCTTCTCGATGTAAATAATATAGGTCGGTCACAATGATCCTTTAGGTCGTGAAATATAGCCATGTCGTGGTTTAACCCCAGGCAACAACTAAGCACCACGGAGCTGCTCGCTCACTCCTCCCTACTCCCAGTGGGATGGGGAGGAGAACCAAAAATGTAAAACTTGTTGGTTGATAAGAACAGTTTAAAAACTTGCTATTATTATTAAAAATAATTCGAGTAGTAATAAGAGCAACAAAAAGAAAGATAATAAAGAGAAAAATAAAACTCCAAGAAGGACAAACAATACATGATGCAATTGCTCAACACTCACCGACTGATGGCTGAGCAGCGATCCACACCCCCCTGGCCAACTCCCCTCCCAGTTTATGTGCTGGGCATGACATCCTACCATAGGGAATATCCCTTTCGCTAGCTCGGGTCAGCTGTCTTGGCTATGATCCCTCACAGCTTCTTGTGCACCTGCTCCCTGGGACAGCACAGGAAACTGAAAACTCCTTGACTTATTGTAAGCACTGCTTAGCAACAACTAAAACATCAGTGAGTTCTCAAGGTTATTCTCACACTAAATCCAAAACACAGCACTGAACCATCTACTAGGAAGAAAATTAACTCTATCCCAGTCAAAACCAGGACAAACCACTTGCTTAGTACTTTACATTCCTCCTACTACTGTTCATGCTCCTGTCTTTGTTACACAGAGGAAGTTTCTTCCTCGCGCTTAATTATATTTTATTTAAGAGGTTATAAATATGCAGTGTTTATAATCGCATTTTTGTGAAATATTGGAAATGGGATGAAACCAGTTCAAGAGGAATTAAATAGTGAGAAAATGTAATTCAAATAAATAAATCAATTCCATTTAATATTTACTGAAATTTAATGTAGGAGTCCCTAACTTTGAATTTGCAAGATACTTTATAACTTGTGTTTTATCAGTTAATACTGCTGTGTATTAAATCTGAGTATGATTTGTTAGCCTTCTTCCCCCAAGCTATTAAAGTGTTCTACTAACTCTGGACAGCTTTTGATTACTTTTAAGAGACAAATAAGTAACTTACATCAGCTGGTGGCTACAAATTCCATCTGAAAGAATCATGTACAGAAAAAAACCCAAACCTTACTAGATGCAAGTGTTTAAATTTAAGGGCAATTCAGTTATGAAATAAACTTGCGAAAGTGAGCAGCTGCACAGTCTGTTGACAGTTATATTTTACATTCTCCTAGAACTTTCTCAGTCACGCCCCCATCACTAACACTGTCATACTGTAAACATCAATCTCCTGGCATGGTATCTGAATATATACAACAAACCAATTGACACACAGACATACCTCCAGCAAAACTTTTGCTTTAGGATATCATGAGTCTCTTTAGGTGCCCAAAGACTTTTAATTAGGGGCTGCTGAACAAGTTCCCCGAATTCTGGATCTTGATGGCAGCCAAACTAATACTCTGATCTGCAAATTTCTCACTAGAAAGAAATTAAATAATTATCACAATTGCAGATACATAAAGATTGAGATAAAGATTAATGTAGTGGAACAACTATGATGAAAAGCAATCTTTTTTATTTGGTAAACCAGGTACAAGTAAAAAACCATTACTCTTAATGGTTAAATATATAGTTTTATACATTAAAAAAACCATGGTTTATGTTCTTTAGGGATAGGAAACCGTACTGGGAAGCAGTAACACCAAAAAGAGCACTGGGAATCACAAGCTTAAGTTCACAAGATGACAACGTGGTAGAAGGTGCTAAGTACAAAACTTTGCCGCGTACTTAGGAGATAAAACAGCTACCTTGTGTCTTTATTGACCTCGATATATTTTTCCGTTGGAATGTCTGCAATGTCCACAGTGAAAAAACTGTTGCAAAAACTGGAAGGGTTCAATTGCAAGTGTCATGGAAGGTTTTGAAAACCTGTAAGACTGAAGCATTTTGGTCTATTTACTTTGCTCAAGAAAAGATGACTAACATAACCTATAGATAACAATATGAAAAATAAAAAAGTGAAGGAATTCAACTTCTAAACATTCCTATATTATTTAAAGTTAACATGGAAATATTTTGGTTTTCTCCTTTATTTTATAGGGCAGGAGGGAGGGATGCATTAATGCTAGTACTGCAGTTCAGAAGCTGACTCTTTGCTGTAACTCCTCTGAAACTGTAAGTAGTAGTACATATATTATTGCAATTTGTCTTCATGATGGAGGCTTAAATTACTGTTCCACAGCAAGTGCAAACAAAACAGTGCATTTTTAATATGCCTATTTCTATAAACAAAACTGAACTTAATCATATGCAGTATAACACTTGTTATGTACAGATGAGTTCTTTATTTATGTATTTATATATAAATATATATATTACGTATTACTATCTGCTTTCAAGGATGAATAGGTTTCATTTAGACTTAGTGAAATAAATCTGATTAACCTACACAGAAAAAAATATAGTGTAAAATGTTTGGAAAGTTAGTGTGAAATTGCATTTAAGGACCCCAAAAGATTTAAGGTTTGTTCCATATTTCTAAAATACCCCTTGGATCTGTGTTTCAAGACCTTATAGTATAAAAGTCAACATTAAGCCTTCTAATTTCAGAGATGCAGAAAGCTAGAAAAACAAATTATAAAAATCTATGACAATTAGCTATAGAAACCTATTCTCCAAAGTATTCTCCAGAAGAATGATTTAAAAGTTTTTGCTGACAGGGACTTAACTCTCTTTGTGACTCTATAGTCTGATTGTTGACCTGAATTTAGTAAGTTTAAGCTAGTGTGTAAAAGACGAGGCAGTGTGTGGAAGAAAGAGTAAGGCTTAAGAGTGATAACGACAGTTCTACAAAGTATAAAAGCAAACGAGAAGAAAGAAAATTAAATGGAAATTAGAACTACTGCAGCCATCTATAATAAAATAAATTAACAAATGCTGTATGTTCTTTATGTAGCAAAACTCAACAACAGACATATGTAGGAGGACTTCAAAAAACAAAGGGATTTGCTTTAATATAATTTCAAATGATCTTTAAGTATGGGCCTTGTGAAAAGAACTTATGCCTAGCATAATATCCTGAGTTACCCACTCATAATTGTGATTCCGCAGCACACATGAAAAAAACCCATCATGAAAGTATGGTCTAAAGTGACTTAGAACAGTGAACACTAAAAATATGTCTACAAATTATTGAGTCCGTCGCAGTTACCATCGGTCAAACTTGTGAAGAAAGTGAGCTGACTCATGGAAAAGCATCAGTATGAAAAAATAACCTGAGGTTCAAATACCTATTGTGTTATTTAGGAAGTGCTTTTGTAAAATTTTTTAAAAAAAAGAAAAATAAAAACAACAGCACAAAAAAAAATTGGAATTTTACCATCAATACCACTGAACAGTTTACATTTCTTTATGATGAGCAGATTTTCTGTTACAGAAAAATTGGAAAGCAGTTTCAAAAAAGCAAACTGATCTTGTTATAATAGATTTATACAGAAATGTTTGATTAAAACCCACAACATTATGGGATCATTTTTTAAAAGAATTTAGTCGCCACTGTAATTTAAATTCAAATTAATAGACTGTTTCCCCTCACCCTTCATTTCTAAAGATAGGTTACTCTCTGGAAAACTAGATATTAAAGTGTACGTGATCATCAAGTCCATTACATCCCACTTTGAGAAGACAGGCTTGCAGTTACATGACTGTGCCTGTATGTCTGTGCCTGTATTGAGCAAAATCTTCAAATGCAAAGAATTGAAACATATTTCTAACCTCTCCAGCCAATTTGTTAGAAGAATGAGACATAACAGTAAGGTCAAGACTTGTAACACAACTTTTTCTGAGAATGAGTCAACCACCTTTTCACAACTGACAGATGGTCAAAATAAAAATTACCGCGAACTGTATTCGTTTGATTGTGTTATGTTTACTATGAGCAGTGAAATCGTGTTTGACGAAACAAAATAAGGATTGAATATTTCTTCCTCTAGTCTACCTTATGAGGATCTATGTCTACTCACGGTAGCAATCTCTCCTGAGAATTCCTACATCGGACTCTTCTGAGTGTATTCTCTGGGAAAGCGTTTTCTACCATGCTCTCGAGTAGAAGCAGAATGAAAACCCTAATATACGACTTTAACGACTGCAGGCAACTTCCCTCTCATCAGCCTAGCACCTCCTGGGAGAAAATGACTGTTCTACAGCAAAACCAGAGAAATCCACGCGTACTACCTTGCATGAGGCATCCTGAAAGCTGAACTGAGAAACCAGAGGAAACTGGCTTGCCGGTGGCATTTGTACCACACTTGCAGTGCTTTTCAGCATCTAGTCCACATTCTGAATGTCCCTGAGTTATATTTAGATGTTTCTCAAGGTAGATAATAATTCCTTTCTCTTTACATCGAACTTTCTCTTGCTTGGAAATTGTCCTAGCACATCCTGTTAATGTACATTTCATCAGGATTTCAAGAGATTCTAAGGTATAGTCTGTATCTCCCTGTTTGAAAGTCAAGCACTTTGCATCTTTCAGTCACAGACTAAAATCCTCTGAATTTGGGAAAATGTTCAAGGCTCAGCTTTCAGCTGTTTGTACAGCGTTTTTGCATTGATTATTGCACTAGTATCAAAGAATGTCCTACAATTCAGAAGCACAGAAGTCAGTATATAGATCTTTTCCTTTCTTCATTTCTACCCATTTCCCCAAGCTCAAGAAGCTGCGTCTAAATTTTTTTTCATTTTATAAAAACAAAAAAATACTTTTTAATACTTTTAATACTAATTAAAATAATTCCGTGGTTTATTTACTAACATGGTCAGCAATAAATAATCAATGCAACTGCCCCTCCACCTGCACCTTTACTTTTAGCATTTTAAGTACTTTACAATTACTTAGAACTGGATTACCCAATGAATTAAAATGTATCAACTTGAAAATGCCCATGTTCGTTGAAGATTTAAGCTTATTTTCCTAGCAGACAATAATGGACTCCAAATTCTGAAACTGCAAGAAGAAAGTCCCCATGTCTGAGAGTATTCCAGTTTCTGCCAAACCATGTGGCATATCTTTATTTAAGCGTAAACTATTTTCATGTTCAGCATGAATTCTTTAAAGTTATGGTGCATTTGTGTTTGATATAAAGTAGTTTGATATAAAATAGCTTAATTAGAAGTTAATTTAGTAAGTTTTCATTGTGCTGTAACTATAACTCTTCAGCACCAAACTTTCCAGTCAGGATGTATTTTTAATTAGTATTACAGTGGTTTTAGAAAATCTTTTTCAATTAATTTGGAAGTGTTGTTCCAGTTAGTAGAATCATTGCCTCTTGTTACTTATCTCCAATTGAATGTCTTGTTTCTAAGCAAATCAAATCCCAAAAGACAAAAAGCTCTATTTTAACAGGCTCTTCACATGTTTTCTGTTTGAGATAACTGAAAATGTGCGGGTTGCTTTTACAGCATAAAACTTCAACTTCTGTGCAAAGGTCCATGAAAGACATTTTGGATATACAATTTCCAGGAGAAACACATCCACTGTTCGAATAGATATTGCATCAAGATTTCCAAGCAAAAGCTAATATACTTCAGTTTTTATCTTGTCTGACAGTACCTTACTGTTCCTGTCACATGTTTTGTTTATCTTCATCAAAGCTGAACTTAACTGGAAGTATGTGACACTTCCAGTGTTCTAAACAGACTACCAGCATGTAAGAAGACTTTCTGACAAACCTCTCTGAGGTACAAGTAACAGAAGTTATCACAACATCCCAAGAAGAATATCATACCTACAGTCCCAAGTTATATACTTGATTAGCACTTTCAGCAATGCAGCACAAGAGTTGGTGTTCCTAGCATGAACGTTATCCACAAAACAACATGCAATCTGCATCTAGAGCTGTGTAGACCATCCTCTTTGCCAGTGACTTAAATGCAGGACTGTTCTAAGAGACTATTTGCTTGGTTTTGCTCAAGAAGCGTACCTGTCCTGCAAACTAAAAACCCACAAGTTTGAAATCCCATCCTATTGGATCCAAATTTCATTTGGTTTCTTGACATTACACTGGATGCTTACGAACTGACTACCCACAGGGTAGATCCCTGTTCAAACAGGGCAATATATTTGTTTAGTGTCATCTAGCAACTTACCTATCCTTGGTCAAAAAAAAAAAATTAATAACACAATAAAAAACCCCTCCTCTAATATAAGGTCATTTCTTCCCTACAGCATATTACTTTTTTTTGCCTTTGGGAAGACATTCCTCCATTCCCCTGAACTACATTTAATTTCTGTTGGTGTAAAAAAGTTAGGTACACATTCCTTCTCCAAAAGCAAGATAAAAGCAAGCTGTAACAAAACCAAGTATAGCTTTTACAAGTGTCTATTCAGTCTGCAGAGTCTCTACTGACACTCAACAACGGAAATTCATGAGTCACTTATGCAATCCTTTCTCAAACCTTGGCTATCCGATTCCCTACCCCCAACCTCTTCTTAATTTCACAAGTATCCTTCCCATACACTCTTATCTAATAGATTATGATGCTCTGAGCATCTCAGACCACAGAGTACTCACTGAGATTTTCCTCCCTGGAGGCTGAACTATCAGTCCCTAGTTGAAGTGCATATGGAATGACACTGTTACGGAATCACACCAGACCCTTGTATTTAACTGATCTCAACATTATGAATTTGAACATTGGATTAACACCAGCACAGATGCATGATTCACTTTCCTTAGATAACTTTAAAGGAATAACACAAGCTAAAGTATGTAATTTCACATGCAGACTTGAACTCTTCCTCTTCTCCAACATACAATTCATTTTCCACGTATTGGCAATCAACTAAGCTTGCATAGGCCTACTTCATCCAGTAAGTACTGACAAGCATGGACTTCAGTGAAACAGAAAATTGTTCTGCCTCTTCATTCTACAAACAATTTAAACCACCACCATAAATTTTTTTGGGATGGGCACTTGAAAATGGAAAATATATGCTCTAACACAAACTACAAAAATGTAGAAATAATTGCATCATCACACAATCATTTGACATGGGCTGAAACCTAAAGGCAGAAACTCAAACAAGTAAGTCCTCCAGGTGATAACAGCCAGTTAATCTGCATATTATGCATCTGTGCATATTATGCAAGAAAGTCTTTAGTGGCTTCCTCAAACCCATATTTGGACCAGACCATTTGGAACACAACATGAATATACTGAAGAACAGACCAAGCATCAGGGCTATTTACTAAAATCCCAAGTAAGACTTCAAAACATGTAGTGCTACCTAGTACTGAAGGCCACATTAATAGTCATGCTTGGTCTTCCATGTCCTTGATAAAAATGTCCTTCTCCTCCATTTTTTTTTAAAAAAAAAACAACAAAAGAGGAAAAAAAAGATGAATTTGACTACTTCTATTGTGATAGAATGGTCATCTTCTTGTCTAACCATTCCTAGATGAAGCTTTGCCCTTTCAAATGCAGAAAATGGTAATACAAGAAAGAAGAATTTAAAAGTAAGGTGCCTCAAAAGAACAGTCATTTTATTCCTCTGCGTGCAAGTAACTTCAGCAAAAGGCCATTTCCATATTACTGGATGAACACAGGTCAGACCTCTTTTGCTATGAACTCAGGACTGATGGAGCAAAACATGTTGTCTTCAATTTTAAACTAGCCAAGGATACAAGTTGCTATTGGGGCTAAACTGGCAACCTAAAAATGCTTCTACTTTTGGACTCACTAGATTTGATAACCTAAAGCTTTCTGTTTAGTTGGAGTAAGTTGGAAATAAAATTTTTCAGTTAGTACATCTTTATACCTGAGATCCAGATTCAAGGTCCGCTACTGAATCAAATGGAGAAAAGCCTGAATTGGCAATGTCCCTACTGTCTACACAGTATTCTTATTTATCCTGTGTGCCTTTATCCTGTGTCTACTGTCAAAGTCTCACTTCTGTTCTAATAAACCAAATGGGCTAGAAAAGAAGTGAAGTTCAGCTTCTGGAATACAATGTTATTCAAAGGGACAGAATTCACTACGTATTCTACAGCCAAGATATACCGAAGTCACACACAAAGTCAATTATTTTTGATCAATTCACCTTTTAATCCAGTGCAAAGTATTTACTGCATTTCCTTATTCAGTTCTAGAGAAGACAAAATTATGTCATGGTGAGACTAGGTTAAGGGAATTGTGTGCTAATGCAATTTATTTGCTTGGAAGAAAATTTAATGGCTTAATGCTCTTATTTGACTAGACATGCAAAACCCTAGCTGTACTTTGTATAAATTGCTGTGGTATAAGTAACGTTACCTGTACCTTCTACCCCATGTACACATAGTGAGCTAGGTGATAGGATGTAACTTCATGAGAAAACGTATATGAAAACAAGATACTGTCTTACTTTTTTTCTGAGCAAGAGACATGTGTTCGTGATTGCAATATTCAAGATACCTAGGAAGACTATTTTATACAAACACACTAATGTACGAGGTTTGGAAAATAAACCCTAATTGTAGGATCAAAATACAACATTTGGGCAAAAACCCCTTTACTTACTGTTTAGCGTTTAGACAATATTACTTTCCCCAACAAGTTATTCTGTTATATTAGTTTCTATCTTTCACCTTCTATATTCATTTATAAACATATTTACATATTTCCCATATTCATACATGGGAAAACCATTTGTATTAGTACACATAAAAATAACTATTAATTCTTATTAATGATCAGTGATCTGCTTCTAGGCTGAAGAAATAACACAGGCCAGGTGCTTACAGCCTGTACAGAATAACTGGAAACATAACGGACAGGTACCTAACCTGAGCACACTCCTCATACGGGTACTTATAGCAAAACAAGCTCTGAGAAAGTCTATGCATGGTTTGTTCGGTTTTTTTCCTTAGTTAAATAAGAGAATGTAAAATTCTGTTCAGTTAAGGCATCCTCTCTAACTAGAGTACCAAACAGTTATTTTTTTAAAAGCAGGATTTTTTCCTTCTGTTACCATGACACAACATGACGCTGTATTCTAAATTTATGTCTGCGTGAAAAAAATTTCATGTTGCTTTTGGTCAGCAGACCAGTTAAGGAAATGACATATCTGATCCATGCAGATATAAATATATAACTGCAACACTTTTTTCCTTGTTAAGAGGGAAGGTCAAAACGTTCTTTTAGAGGAGGATCTTCAACCATAATAGTAGAAATCCAAGCAAACACATCACTTAAGGTGTACTTTATAGGAAAGGTATCTCATTTCTCTCATATTTCATGGTGAGATGCCAGCGATCCTGTAAGGTATTCAGCTGATGCTGTCAAGTGTAAGGCAGTTATTGGGTAATGATTATTTACCTGTCATGATATGTCAGTAGCTGCCTCAGAAAAGGTGAAAAAAAGCTGGTGCCATACAAAAGTCTACACAGTGACCAATGAAGAAAACTGGTAAGATGGGTCACTTGTCAGGTATTATTAATTCCTTCAATGCAGCAAGGATGACCATTGTAATTTATTAATAATTTATCAAAAGAAAAAACATTTGCAACAATAGTCACCCCAAAATATGCTAAGCTAATTCATGTTCCCATTTAAGTACTGACTGACAGTCTTGCAATGCAGGATAAACCACAGAGTGCAGTTAAGCAAGCATTACATTACTTCCCATTTAAAGCTTTGCTGCTTTCCTCAATCAAGTATTTTTATAGGCATGCAGTGGATACATTGTCTGATAGTTTATAGATAGCTGTAGTGTTTCTACTCATAGCAAAGCCAGTAACATATATAAAGTTATTGTAACAGCTTTCTCCATAGAAGTACAATACAGGTTCAAGATTTCCAACACAAGGCATACAGTTGAAATCATAGTTGTCCTTCAAGGAAGTTCCCCTCTATTTAGTTTTGCAAGCATGGTATATTTCGGTAAAAATTATATTCCGGAGAAATTGATCCTCTTAATGTTCTATCATAGTTGTTAATTCTGAATGTTTCTTCCTCATAAAAATTAAGAGTTTGTACTATTTGGAAGAAATTTTTATACTTAAACCACTAAATCCTGAACCAGAAAGCAACATTCTGCGATTGAGTCCAAAATACCCAAGTGCAATCCATGGAAGCTACTACTGTGGTGAATTACATGTAGAGATCCATAATATACTGGATTAGAATATAACAAGCTTTAAGACAAAATATGGAAATTGTATTATGTCAGTAGCACATTAGCAGTAATTGCTAGATAATGTGATTATTTCTGTTGTTATTTTACTGGGAAATTATTGCATCATTCAGTATGTCAC
Source organism: Apaloderma vittatum (assembly GCF_000703405.1). Taxonomy (NCBI): domain Eukaryota; kingdom Metazoa; phylum Chordata; class Aves; order Trogoniformes; family Trogonidae; genus Apaloderma; species Apaloderma vittatum. The sequence goes on along the minus strand of NW_009735988.1, from coordinate 35,502 downwards.
TCAGTGCAGATGTGTGCCTCTTCCCACTCTGTTCTTTCCTCTCCTTTACATCAGAGTCAATTCAGTACAGCAGCATCCAGCAGGGAACGTGCAACTTAGGTATGTGCTACACATTTCAAATTACAATTTGCATTTCACCGCTTTTCTAAATGCCAATTGCAAGGAGGCGAGGAAATCATTAACAAGCTCTTATTCTGAATTTTGGATGTTAATTAAGCATATATAGACAGTCAATTCATTACTAATTTTCCTAGGAATTAAGTAAGTCACCATTTGAAATCACTTCATGGTTAGTTCATGGAATGTCACATGTAACCACTATCCATTCAGCTGGAATAGCCAGCTTTCATTAAAAAGGAAGGGAAAGCATCCTACCACATGTTATGCTACAAGAATCAGTTTGTATGTCAGGCATTAGGACTGATGCTAAGTTTGGGAATGCTGAATGCCAGCTCTGTCAAGTCAGGTGACAAACCTGTCCCTTCTGAATATAGTTCAGAATGACTCAGGGCTGTAATAGGAGAAGACAACCAAATAGTTCTTATTGTCTGTATGAGTGGTACAGAGACACCAGAAAGTACCTACATGTGATCAAGAGCTGAAACTCAGAACTGTTTACATAAGACTTTTTTTCCTTTACTTACCAAGGCCTTGTGAGAGTAATATGACTATTTGTGAATGTCGTATTTTACGCACAGATGACTTTTGGATTTTGGACCCAATGTGACATGTACAGAGGGTTCCAATTCTGTCTAGATGGAATGTCATGTCCTCAACGTGCCATTGTAAGAGTAAGACCTTGCTACGTGTATTATGAGAAGAAGAAACAAGTCGTTCAAGAAAAAAGAACCATGTGGCCCTGACACGCCTCAGTTTTTCTCAAAACATTATCACTGAAGTTGTAAAATAATTTCCACAGAGTTAGTTAGATCCCTATGTTTCTTCCACAAATACAGGTTTTAGAACCGTGAGCTAACAGCAATTACAGATGGAAAAGGCGTGGACAATCACACTTACATACAGAAATAAGCACATACAATCTTATAAAGTTCATACTCTCAATTACACGTCCAATTTACTAGCTGTACTCTTACTGGTAAGATACAGATGTAAGGTATAACTGTATTTGTTTCATGGCAAGAGTACCAAAAATGAAGTCTCAGGAAGCAGTATGCAAAAAGAGTTGACTGTATGGTAGTCTGGTGCATAATTAGTGGCATGTGTTTAACAATTTCCTGTTTGTAATCTGTATTTACCTATAAATGCAAATAGATGGAAAGTCAATGTATCTTAATGGACACGTTGACTCATTTATGGCCTAGCTGGATTTGCAAGCCATCTGTGGTTTTATTTCCTTCTGTTTATGTTTGGAAGGCTAACTCAATCAAGCACGCTGAGGGAAGTATCGATCTCTTGGGGAGATTACTTTCCAGTGGGCTGAATAACTTCAGAAAAAAATCCAAACCTAGCACTAATTCTTAACGTGTTTTTTTAGAGCCTCTCAAACCTGTAAATGCAGGCACACAAAAAATTTCTATTTACACTGCAGTGCTAGGTGTTATTTAATATTATTTTTTAAATTAATATTTATTGATTTTTTGTTTTGTTTGTTGTTGTGTTGTTGTTTTTTTAATCCACAAAGCGTATTCCTACACATTGAAGACATATGGTAGGCATTTTAAAAAAAAAAAGGTATATATGTGATAATGGATACTGTTTGTAACTGTTTGTTATTTTCTCTGAGTAGACCTACAGTTATGAAAATGTGGAAACAGTAGATCACTCAAGATTAATACCATGGAATATTGCACTATTAGATATAAATACATTATTTATAGAAACATATATTAATTTTCAAACTTTGGATTTGGAAATTTAAATTCTACTCCAATTTCAAATTAAAATGGACTCCAGTAAAGGAGTCAACTCCGAATTTTTGGTTCACTCTCAGGGTTGCAATGCAAAAGATACGTAGCAACAATATAAAGAATCAGATAAACACAAAACTGAAATATGCAGCAATTACAGATATCAATTACACAGTTAAAGAAAAAAAAAGTAGCATTTTTTTGGTTGTACAGTATCTACCACAGTGGCTCTTGCTGCTACCTGCTGCTTAACACAGACGGTAACAATAAGAAAGTGAATTAGCTGTGTTAAGAGTTTGGCTTGATTTCGTATTACTGATCTTGCCGTTGAAAAGAAGCCTATTCTGCACAATCTCAGCACTTGTTACCATGTAGTTATCTCACACAGCCTTTTCTTCTTCCAAAAATCCCTAAAAATACATGTGATTTTTCCCAGCAGTAGACACAGAATTCAATTTAACTTTTCAAAGAGAAAGTTTTATAGATTCGTAGCATCCCATTGCTCAGAAACACAGATCTCAGGCTGATGTCAATATAGCCTTTTATAAATAAAGCTTCTTCCTTATATTCTTATAATTTAATGGTAGAGACCACTTTCCTGGGAAACTACAGGGTGGCAACAAACCTTTTCTCTGGCTCCTCTAGGGAGTCATTCAGCTTAACAGAACAAATCCCTCAAATCTACATTAGCTCCTATGGATATTTCAATAATAGGCTGTAAACATTTTCAGTTTCAGCAGTTACCCAAGAGATGACTTCTTAATGAATTAACCAGGCTCATAATTTACTGGAATTGTCTTATTGTCCATATGCTTAGTAATTCCCACGAATAAAGAAATGTTTCTTCTTCCCCCTCCATCTGACAAGTGTTAATTGAATTGCATTCAGACGTAATTTCATTTAACTTTATTTGTGCTTGAGGAGATCTTGTTTTACTGAACTAATTTTCCATATGAAATTGCCTTTTTTGGGACATCTTCATTATTTCTGTGTGAAAACTCCAATATTCCAGAAAACCAAAGCACAGTATGTTCTCTTTATTACCATTTATGGCTCCTACAATACAGCACAATTAAGTCTTCATTCAGCTCATTTATATTTGCATAAGTATGTCCCCACATCTTGTTTGTTGTTCATGTTTCCTATTCTACGATTGTTAGGTATTTGGGGTTTGAATCTAGCACGATGAAAATAACTTGAATTCCAAAAATTTTAAATGGCATCCAAATTAACGTCTGTTTTAAATATTGTAACATATAGAAATAAACGCTCAAGGAGAAAGTCTCATGCATCAGTGTACGTCATTCACCACGTTGTCAAACAGGAGAATTTGAAAGTGGCAAGAGTCCTTCTAATGCAACAGAACTAAAGTTCACACATTTATGCGAAGAACTGCTGTAACTTTTATCAAATGATGGCATCCTAGGTTTTGGGACGATTCTCTACTACAGCTATTACTGTAAGTGACAGATGACAGTGTGCTGTCTGAGAGCCTCCCTCCACTCTTAAGGCAAGTTTTACTCAGACAATAATGCTATAGTGCTGTCAGACTGTCAGCATCGATATGGATTTCAAAACTCTATAAGATCAAATGATAATCCATATGTGATTTCTTCATTTAAGTAACTCCTTCTATTGCTGGACCAGTTAAAACCTCCTTACATATATTAATGAGATCATCCTTCAGGGGGCCAGTCAGCTCAGTGGTTTGAGCGCGGTGCTGACAACGATGACAACACCGAGGTTGCGGGTTCGATTCCCGCTCGGTCCCCATGTGTTGCCTGGTCTAGTCGAGAGGTGGCGTCCCTGCCCATGACAGGGAGGATGGACTAGATGATCTCTAAGGTCCCTTCCAGCCTAGGCCATTCTATGATTCTATGATCACATAGTGCAGTTATTTCTCCTTGAGAATTACAACTTTTGCAGTAGAAAAGTTTAAAAATCCGGAGAACAGGATTGCTTTTTACTGCCAGAGATGTCTGTCTACTCTTTATCTTGCTTTTAATTAAAAAAAAAAAATTATTAGAAAGAAGTGTAACCTGTACCAAAATTATGTTCTAATGTGAGTACACAAAGTAACTGACTTGTATACAATTATTACTGTGGAAAGATTTAAAAAAAAAATAATTAAGAGCTAAATGAAAAGGGAATGAGAATCCTGTGTTACTCCTGTGTATTCCCATAATACTGTATATTTGGAGATTGTTGTTATAGTAATAAAATTCCTCATAAATAAAATGAAAATATTCTTAGTAAAATGAAAATAGTGACAACTGAGGTGAAAAATGAAAGGGTGACAAAGATAATGGAATTATCCAATCATACTCGAAGACATCTAAAACCTCTAACCTAGGAAACAGATTGTGTTCAGATTTATGTGTCCTCTATTGGAGAGTGCCTTAATACACGTATGCATGTGTACATGTACACAGATGCACATGTGTATATGTAGGTTTTGTACATATAGACATGGAAAAACATTGTGCAAGTTCACGGTTATCGAGAAGTGTTTTTCTAAGTTTTGGTAAGTCTGCTAAATGCCTCCATTTGAAAATTTCATCATGCAGAGCTACTTGAGGTATAATTAATTTATTTTCTTACCACGACATTCAAGTTTCTTTTTAGCAAAAAAAAAATCACCTTGTCAAAGTGAGTTTGATGATACAAAAACACATCTCCTCTTTCACAACATCATATTGGCTAACACTGCTGTTAAAATAATTTATTCTCTACAATCCATAGTCAGACTCAGCTATGAAGATCTCAGAATTTGTACTTCACTAGTTATTAATAATAATAATGATTTTTAAAAAAGCAAAACAAAAATAAGCATTGTTAGGCGGTAAGTTATATGGAAGCTGTAGATTGGCTGGCTAACAGAATTGTGAACTTGAAATAAAAATGTTATTTTTCTTGCACTTGCACCTGAGTTCTTAAAGTATGAGGAAAAAAACCCACCTTTTTTTATTATAAAGTGACCAAACGAGCACATGTCTTTACTTTTTATGATGTAGTGTCAGGGCATCTTCCGCTTTCTGAAGGTTTGGCTACCTGGGATGTTGTACTACGTGGCTTATTGATCCTGACCCACGGACTGCGTTCAGGCTTAGAGTTGCCTGATCACCAGAGATTTGTCTGGTGATCCCTGAAGACCTGGCTGTAACTGGCTGTCCTCAACAGGTCTACTCTTTGCCTTGCTCGGGTACTGAGGGACTTTGTCCTCGTTAGTGAGGGCACTGCTCTGCCTGGCTCCCTGCGATCTCAGTTCCTGAACCATTTTCTCTTGCAGAGTTACATCATCCTGTGCTGCTCCATGAAGGATTGTCCCTACAGAAAATCTAGTATGGAAAATGAGGGTGAAAGTGGCTGATCATTATGCAACATAACGAAGCTGAGAATCTTTCTAATTATCTTGCTTTGACTAATTTTTCTCTGTTCCTTTACAGTGGGGTGCTCTTTGATTCACTTTGACATTCTTATATTCTTCCTCTCCTGCAAATGATAGTATCAGCATAGTATTAGAGTTCAACATTTGGCATTTTTACATTTCTAGACTCTGATGTGTGAATACAGTAGAACCTCCACTTTTAAGTAACATTTGCTTTTTAAAACAGAAGTCAAAATCTCTGCTTTAAATGGTCAGTTTCTGTCCCTCAAAAACCTTAAACTGCAGAAAACAGAAAAAGCCCTTGAGATTTGACGTTCTCTAGATCATCTTTAATTATTTTTAATATACTTTTAATTTCTACTTATTGCACTGGTATTAAAGTGAAGTTCCAAAGTCAATTTAAACACTGCAGTACTCTGTAAGATCAGTAAATTTAAGAATTCAAATACCTCTGGAAATTGCTTCATATTGTAGTTCAGAATGGAGTCTGAAATGGGATAAATCTTCCTCAAGATACCTCTGCATGACACCAGAAGCAAACTGATACTTTAGGATTGTAAGGCCATCCTTTCACGTCCTGTTTTACTTGCATTGTCTCAACATATCATAACCATCTGATGACAATACCTCCAAAAACCGTGAGGACAAGAGCACTGTGGTTAAGTGTAGGCTGGACTCCAGGAGTTAGGGTTCAAATGTGTCAAGTCAGGTAATTTTTCTATGCATTAATTTAATTCTTAGAAATATTCCCTTACATATTTAGACTGTTGTGCTCTTTGAGATATAGCTTGTGTTTTATACATTTGCATCTTGAACAATAGAAAGGCATGACAGTAATAAACTATAAGCTTCAGTTGTGATTAAAATAAATGTGAAGACTGACTTCTGTATAGTCCAACTACAAACTTAATGTAAGCACTAAGGCAGTGAGATTCTAATTCAATTGGTTTTTTTCTCTCCTAATGGAATAAGTTAGAGACATCATATATTTGAAAGTAACATAGCTTCCATATACTCTCAGTTTCCAAAATTCTCTACAGATTTCAGAAGTATCAGCTGCGCACACTTTCACTTACTGAGATATGTATGGAACTCACAGCTTACAACAATAGTTCTGCTACTCTGCACTGCATGGCAGGTAGCTGTAAAGAGTAACTACGATTCACATCTTGAACTGTATTTCATAGAATCATAGGCTGGAAGGGACCTTAGAGATCATCTAGTCCAATCTCCCTGTCGTGGGCAGGGACGCCTCTCAACTAGATCAGGCTACTCAAGGCTCCAACCAACTTGGCCTTGAACACCTCCAGGGAGGGGGCAGCCACAACATCTCTGGGCAATTTATTCCAAAGTCTTTCCGCCCTCGTACTGAAGAATTTCTTCCTAAGATCCAGTCTAAATCTATTCTGCTTCAACTTAAACCCATTTCCCCTTGTCCTATCGCTGGTTTTCATAAGTCAATACCAGAAGTGAAATTTATATACAAAATGTAC